>NC_091945.1:22704603-22804603 GCF_041260155.1 Ptychodera flava | reverse complement strand
CACTCGCCTATGGAACATATATACTACATCTAAAACGCGCACAGATATACGTGTAGCATTGCGGAGGAATCGGGCCCCCACAGACAAGATTTAATACACTAAAAACAGCGCCGGCTATACACACTGAGGACGGAAACAAAACAGAATGATTTACACCGTCCCTTTACGAGATATAAGAGTCGGTGATTCTTCTTTTTTGGGTAAATATTTATCATAGTAAAACACCCATTGTGGCTTTAAATGCCAGACAACCACGGTTAAACTCGTTACTGAGGCGTTGTCCAGTGAGAGCCGTTATTAGGCTGGACGTTAAAGCGGCCCAGAGTCACGAGGGTCTGCTAGGATTTGATTGGCTAAGAAGCAGTATAGGAAGCCTCGTTACCACATTGGAGAATGCAACGCGTGTTCAATCATTTAACAGCTCCGGCTTATTATTTTACGTAATGTCCAAACACTATGCCAAAAGAGCCGAATCCACAAAGGATTCTATTTTTGATTTTACCAGAATACTTGGCAGTTTTGCTGGATACTGAGGGAATCCACCATGTATTCTGGATTTCCAGTGTTGGATGATGATGGATACTCTTATGGATTCTACTGTGTATTGTAAGAACCCATCAAAACGGTATCTGCTATACGTGTAGCTCTCTGGATGCGGAACATTTCACATGGTGAAAGCGCGCCGAACTGTTGTATCTTTACAGGTCCACGCCTACGGACGATACCATACAACGCAGACAACCATGTTAGGTAGATTTGACCAAAATTTACTTCAGCAGATAAAGCTCATTATTAATCTCTTGGCGACACGCTTGACTTTTGACCATTGAATTTAAGATGTTAATTTCTCCATCACCTTTCGAGATCGGTCGATATAGCTGTCAGCCGCATCAGAAAAAAATTACTGATAATAGACAATAAAGGAAAACACCTCTTGCATCTTAGTGAAGGTCTCTACGTCCCGGGTGCCGTAATTAAAGGTATACAGTCACCTGTAATCTAAATATGCCCATATATGGTCAAAGGGGCGTTCCTTGGTATTCCAAATGCCCATGTGAGGGCGCTGTTTTTAAAAAGCGGCCACCCGCTTAAAATCTGTGATTGGTTAGATTTTCTCTTTCCATGGTAACTGCGGCAAAATTGGAGCAGGTGACAGTACACCTTTAAGTATGAAATGTGTCATTTTCGGCGTTTCAAAGTTTTTTTTTTTAATTAACACTTCCGGTATCATCAGGCAGGTGTACGTGCGATATTGAATACCTTTTTCAACAGTAGCTAGAATGTGCTCATGAGGCACATATTTCAATTCTCAACTTTTAACGAAACTTTGCCAGTGTACTCTTGTGTATAATAAACTCAATTTGAAGATTTGCGATTCTGAAGTAAAGGATGTTTCCATGGTCCTGTTTTTGTGAAAATCAAAAATCATTTTCCTCAAAGAGTTAACAAACACGGGACACCAGCTATTTTGAATTTCAAATATTAGTAAACTTTAGTCAAAATTGTTCTCTAATACAAAAGTTTACAAGGTGTCACTTGATTTTTTTACTTGATTTGAAAACGAATGGTTTGAAGTTTCCTCGAAGGAA
This sequence comes from Ptychodera flava, assembly GCF_041260155.1. Classification (NCBI taxonomy): domain Eukaryota; kingdom Metazoa; phylum Hemichordata; class Enteropneusta; family Ptychoderidae; genus Ptychodera; species Ptychodera flava. The sequence continues at coordinate 22,803,014 of NC_091945.1, read as the reverse complement.
AGTTTATATTCGTTAGTTTCGAGGGTCGAAGAATACCTAGGGCTGCACTAAATATTTAAGGTACACCACGGAACATTTTCTATGTATGCTCGACTCATCACATTTAAAGAACATACCTAAAAGGGGAAGATGACCAAACTTCTTCAACCGTTTGAACTTTTATATGACCATTTGTCTTGCAAAGAGTTTTCAAAAGAAATTCCAAAATGTATTGTAAAAGTCAAAAATCTTATTTCTGTATTTACAGGGCACGCTGTGTAAAACAGTGTAATCTCTATAATGTACTACCTTTAATTGATCGGTCAGAATGTATTGAATCGTTTTAAAATAGCCTAATACGGTAAAGAAAAGAGTTCTGCCGTTTACTTTACATATATTTAACAAGGAGCGGCATCGCTCATATTTGATTCGATCGTTCAGTCGTCTGCCAACCCTCTCGCTTTTCATGAACGTTTCGACCATATCATTCTAGCGACACAGCCTTCAAAAAAATACCCCGATGTGATTATGGTGTTTAATCATGTCTGTATATCTTCCATTGTCCATACTTTCTGCTGTGCTTATAGGTTCTTATCACATAATCAAAGAACAGAAATGACGTTTATTTGTGCAGTGTGGCCGTCACGGTAAAAACGCCCTCACATGCCGGCAAAAGTGGAAACAGGTAAAGCAACGTGGCAGAGAAACCACATTTGTCGCAGTTTCAAAGGCATGGTCCCGCGTTGTCAAAATCGCATTAGGTCGATCGTTTATACTATAATACACACTCGCATTAAACAATTTTGTGCATTCATGTGGATTATTAAGTGTTACTTAACACCTGTAATGTTGAAATGGTTGTGGAATTCTCAGAAAAAATCGACCTAAAAGGGGAAAAATATATTGACTACTATCGGAAGAACCGAAGAAAAGTAGCATTATCGAATTACAACCATTCGTTCACCTTTGCATCATGATCTCGCTGAGAGATCCCATGTGGTGCGATTTGTTTCCCATTACAAAGTCACATCATTGCACCATCAATACAGCATCCGTTGACTACTGACAAAGAGTTGCCCGTTTAAAAATCCTAATTTCAGTATTTGTCAACCCAGGTCATATATATTTTTATTTCTTTTATCTTATATTTCAATTTTGCTATCGACTAATTTCAACAGCATATGGAAAAAGTAGGCTCTTTGCGTGAGAAGCACAAATGTTATATCTATATGAGTCTCTGATTTGTTTAATGCTTTATATTCCCGACTCGAACGAATGATCACTGATCTATCCACGTGGGATTTTTCTCCAGTTTGCAAGTAACGAATGTAATCAGATTATCTACAGTAGCAGCGTGGTTCCATTGTACAGCCTTACGTGACTTCAAAGACGCCAGTGCTGGATCTGACTGACGCTCTCCTTGGGTGTCAGAGAATATTAGTGGCAGTGTTGTATGTATGACTTAAAATATTAAAATATGTAACATTGCGAACGTGTCAAGGCGTTAGGCAATGCTTTCTCTTTAAACTGTGTCGTTCTCGTCACACGCTGTCTTGACATGATACTGAAGGGAAAGATACCCTCCGTCTCAGCTATGAAATTGTGTGGGTAAAATTTGTGTTTGTACGTTCGGAGTCAGTGCAGCAAGTATTCATTTATGGAGGTAGCTACCGAAAAGCTGTTTCGATCAAGTTTTAACCATAGCGGTTTATTTCCCTTCAGCTTTGAGGTTGATGGATAATTATCATATTAATGTTGCATTATCGTTGAGTAGTCGAGGGATACCAAAACGGTATATGCTTGGCTTTGCCAAATGTCGTTCTATGACTACTGGGCAGGTATGATGGGAAACAATTTATATTACAGGTGAGCGCAAATTTAAACATGTTATCAGATCAACATAAAAAGTTATAAAAAACTATACACATTTTCCTTGCATCACTCATCGCTTACTGTCAATACATTTTTTTTTAATGAAGAAGTTTTTTGGTTTTTGTTGCATTTTAATGTTCAGTGGATAGTTTTAAGTTTGTCGTCAGATTACTCGCGAAATCGGTGATTTGACTCTCGATGACAGCGCCACCTATCGTTAGAACTGTATTTTCAATCTTAGTCTGTTTACTGTATAAGAATGATATCTGTGAGAGAAAAATAGCGAAGCAAATATTTTTGGACATGCCATGCCTGGAGTAAGACATTCAGTAATCTTAGTTTCATTACAGACTCGAAATGCTATCAAATTGTTTTGAAGTCTAGATGGTAAACGAGGTGTGAAAATCTTAAATTGTGAGAGAACGCTGACAGTCATAAAAAATTCATTTTCTTTTCGAAATTCCGATATCAGTGAGTTTTCTCCCTTTTTGATCCATGAAATAGACACTACTATACACAAGGGAGATAAAGGATTTCATGCTCTGGTGATCCAAAGATAATAATCCGGACATATATGAGGAAGTCACGACCCAAATCTTGACCTACATGTAGATACTCGGAGATGACAATATGGCTTTGATGTTGAGTCAACGAAATTTACATAAGAAACCGGGAGCTGAATATGCTATCCCACTAAATGCATGAACACATGAGACACAATTATGAGGTGAGAATTACGGTGAATGAAACTTTTCCCAGCATTGTTATCGGTGTTTTACGGTAAATGTTTTAACCAACACTGCCCGTTGTATTAAACTGAAGTGACGGTGTGGATACTGCTAGTTATCGATTCCCTCCCCCGATGGTTTGGTTCTTGGTTCTAGTGATCTGGTTAATCACATTATTGCCTGATTTTTGTGTCAAATAATGTTCCCAAAATAGTAACCAATATAGTAACTTTTGTTGGTGTACGAACGTACATCAAGTAATGCACACATTTCTTATTCAAAAATTGCGTGCCTGCTTTTTAAATCTTGATACTTAACGGAACGCGCCGTAGGTAATGAAAATAGGCGAATGGTAAAAGAACTGAAATCGACCCGGTACACTTCAGAACTTACAATTATTAGAACTTATGCATGATCTCTCATTGTCTCACTGACTTCATATAATTGGTCTCTAGGTCCCTCCTGTTGGATATCTGTAAGGCCGCTGACAAAACATGCTTGGCAAAAATCGTCCCATTCCCATTTTCTATAAACCTACTCGCTGGTAGGACATAATCCCCAAAACAAATTATAATTCATGCATGCGATAAAATAAACACATTAAATCGAAACTAAAGCATCCATAAATCTGACATATTTCACAAATTGCATTAAAAACGATTGCCAAGATAAGTAAAAGGTAGTGGTCGCGGAAAATCACTCATTCCATCGACTCATTCACTATCTGTCGTCCATTGACACTGGTCATCTTAAGGGGTCGGAGATGAGCGCTTTTCCGACCCACCCGGCATTGAAGTCTGAGCGGGTCGAACGAGTGACATTGTTTTCTTTTAGCTGACTGTATGATTTTGTTTGGCGACAATATGAGCTTTCTGCGACTCGTTGTTGTCAATTTCCTGGTTGTCTTTATGTGTGAAGTTGCCGTTGTTATAGCTTCCGTACGCTGGTCTAAAGCTCATTTAATGAGATGGCGCGTGCAACGCACAAGTCTCACCTCTGTCAGTATACACCTATTACATACTTCAGCCTAGAACAAAGGGATTGACTGCAATAGCGGTATAGGAAAACTCGAGGAATACCTCGACAAATGCAGTGCAGTGATACCGTTCTTGAGCTTCAGCGCTTTTCTCAGTTTAAAGACTCCCTTGACTAGTAGTAATACGGTGTTTGTCAGATACTTGCTTTATAAACGCCACACTGCGATAAGCTTTCTTATTCAATCATTCGATGAAGCGGTAAGGTAACCGCAAGCGGGCGCGCTTCTTAAACCGAGAAAATAACTTCGCTGAGATCTTAAGCGTACCGCAATTGCTGGCCCAGTTTTACTCAGAGGTAAAAAAATTAATTCATTTCCATTCAGACTATACAATAAAATAACCTTACAACAATACTTTTGCGGAGTTTAAAAGACTAGAAAGAATTCTCCGTGTCTTTGCCTGACCTCTTCTTATCGCCACAAGTATTCGCCACAAGGAAGGTCATGGCATGAACACAGCATTCAGTTCTGAAGGAACGAGATCTGGAAATCACCTTCCTTCATGATGTTGTGGATATTTGGGTTACGTATTGAGTGATTGAGTGGCAATGTAATTTCCTGGCATGCTGACCTCGCCAAAATTCATGTTTGAAACTAAAGGATCCGAAATATAATGAATCAATAGTGATTCACCACACGAAATCAAGAGGAGAAAAATTACAGACTCATTACATATTTTTAGACAAATTTACAAGCTCTGATGTCGGAATGGACTTGCTCTTCGATATGAATTCCCTATAATATACGGTAATTAGCATTATAAATTGTGAATTTCCTTCAAAAGGCCACTTGAAAACGTTTGCGTTAGCTGGTAGCTCATTTGCATACCGACACGTGCTCCGATGAGTCACTCTGTGAATTATGTGGTCCAATGATTTTATTATCATGAAACCACTCCGGAAATGATGTATTCATACAGTGAATTTGAAATGTACAAAACGTGGCTCTTATCTATTCTTTGACGGCAAGAACCGCTGAACTTCAAGTAACGATGACTAAATGAATGTTAAACTTCATTGCAATCCCATACTTTTCCTACAACTATTAAGTTTTTAGTATCCTTCTACAAAGATTTTGGATTCTTTGCCCTGTGATTTGAAATATGCTCCAAATGTGAAAAAATTCAAAGTAAAATTGAAAATATTTATAAAAGAAGACATACTCCTTTTTTAAAAAAAGATTTCTTCCTCAGTATGTTGTGTGATTTCCTTTGTCGTTCACGGTGCATTTAAGTGCGATGAAATTACTCCGTGTAACCATATCATAGACAGTCTATATGTTTCTCTGTGGTGTAACTCGAAAAAGTAGAATAAATATCACATGTTTAGGCGAGGTCTGTGCACTCTCATGCTTGAAATATGCTCACCCGCGTATACTATTAGACAGACTTAATTTTTTTGATGGTAATATTCTCAAGTCACCGTGAGCCTAATCATAGGATTCTCCCATATCTAACTTTTCCCGTTATGAATACACAATCCAAAGTTACTAGTATATACAAATTAGTGTGTCCACAGCTCATATTCCAGGTTCGCGTGATCGGCAGGTGCTTTATAGTGATTTATTCGGTGCACTCCTTATACGTTGACGTTGTAACGCTTCTGTCCTAATCTACATCCCGGCAATTCGGAATTGCACTTACGATTTTCTGCGCGAGAATTTTGACCGTGACGAGGCGCGGATTGTCGAACTTCTGAACGACCGTTTGAAACGATTTCACTCGAACTGTTATCGCACAGTCGATCCGAATCGAATACTGTACCACATGTGTGTACCGCGGTTATAAAAATTAGGAAACTTGTGCAACTCAGTGCGAGAGCGGAGAGAAATGGACGAATGACTTGATTTACGTCAAGTCTGTATAACGTTTTGCGAAAACTGTACTTATGTATAAAAGTTTCACGTCCAAGGATAGAATCCATAATTCCAGCGAACCCAATTGACTAATGTCCCCACAATGTGATATTATTCTGTGTGTACATCACAGAGCAAGAAGATTGTCTGACCAGGAAGCACCAGACATATAGAGACAAGGAGACTGCATCAACGGAAAAACCCCGTTGTCACCAGGGAAAAAACCCACCAGCGTGCAACGGTACTTTACGAAGAATGTCCTTTCAACGGATTCCAATATATTTGACATGCCGTCGTGTTTATTGTAGGTCTTCAGAAGATCTTTGTATGTAACCCCTTTGTCTGTAGAATCTGATTCTCGACGAACTTAGCATGGATGCCTAGAAGGACATTGCGTTTTCAACAGATTTCATAGAGTGTGAATAAACCCATTATACTGTGTGTGTTTGTCAAAGTGGGTGATAAAAGATGCTTTATAGACAGTTAATTTACTGCAAAAGTAAGAAAGGGTAGAATGTCACGATAAAAAAACGACAATTCTTGGGGGTTTTAGTGATTAACGTGGTAGGAGACATTCACTCTGCAATCCGTATGGGCGAGGATGCCATGCCATGCCTTGGTATGAGTCCATCGATCGATCGAGTCTCACACGCTCGCAAAAAATTAACAAACGCTTGATACATGTTCCAACACACTTTATTGTTGCGATATCAGCGTCATTAGATTTCGAAATAATATCAAAAAAATTACAGCAGATCAATTTCAGTAATATAATACAATAATTCAGAAAAAAAGGAGTTCATATTAGTAGTAATTAATCTTGCAAGTTGAAGTCAAGAAGAAATATATGGTCCGGAATAGATTTGAAATAGATTGTTGATTTATTTTATCAGTGTCTTGGTTGAGTTTTGCCGTCTGTGTTTCCCAAAAAAAACTCGGTAACGGATACTTTATTGTCACCTGTAGAGTGAGAAAAAAATGCTAACTAGTGTCGGTCGTATAAAAGCCCATAAGGGTCATTGTTGTGCGACAAAATAATTATTATCTTGTGCACACAAGATAGTATCTTATGCGCACGTGAAAGTATCTGGTGAGCACCAGATAGTATCTTGTGCGCACCAGATACTATCTCGTGGCCACGAGATACTATGACGTGCGCTCCAGATACTATGACGTGCGCACGAGAAACTATGTCGTGGCCACGAGAAAGTATCTGGCGCGCACGAGATACTATCTGGTGCGCACCAGATACTTTCACGTGCGCACAAGATAGTATCTCGTGCGCACGAGATAATATTTTTTTTTCTCACAAAAAATGTCCCTTATGGGCTTTTATACGGTCGTATGATGCTTCATGTCTTGTTAAGAAAAAAAACCATAAAGCAAATATCATATTTTTTAAATGATTCTTTCATTATTTGATGGAAGTAAGGATAATAAGTTACCATTTTTAATATCTACTGCAGGAATACGACGCGACAAGTTCTTGCAACCTCTTCGCAGTAAAAAAAGACAGTGGAAGGAAAGGTACGTGATTATTGCTGAGTTGTGGTATGATTTAACTTAAATTTTACGGGGTATGTTTGTATTTATTCGATATCCAGTGCGCCCTCAGAAAAGCACTCATTTATACCGTCTTAAAGAGGTTGTCCAATGGCCGACAGATGTACCTCAAGTTGCTTTACATTGAGTTCTGTTCAACTGGGCGCTCAAAATATCTCGAAATATGGTTTGAAGACAGCTGTTCTGATGCAAAACTGAAGCGCGATTGGCGTCTTAATTCCGTCGGTACTTTTGTTTTTACAGCGAAGGAAAGTCCGATGGCAGTTTTAAATTGTCTGTGCACGACGGCGAGGAAATGGACACGATAAACGTGTGCGCATGTCACGAATTCCAAGCATACTCCCAACGAGGTAATAAACCGTAACATTCAACAGACAAAAGTGCAAAATAAAAAGCGGCTTAGTTCAATTAAATGCAAAGATAGGTACAGTTGATTTTGTTGGAAGTTTTGTTATGCCCATTCACAGAGTAGATTTCTGAGTCACTGCGCACAAAGTAAACGCCATTGCATCTGTGATTAAATTTTCCTGTCATCCTGCCAATCAATACAATGTCTAAAGGAATTATATCACGCGAGGAAAGATGCGACTAAAATAGAAAATTATACCTTTGTTAAAAATCTCATCCTGGAACCTTTAATAATTCTCTTTGAAAACTAACAGTCTATAGACTGAACCGAACGAACTTTTTGATGACAGAAACAAATTACGTAAAATTTATTGATTTTTTAAACTTAAAATTGTCCCTATACTTTGTGGAAACTATATATCTAAAGATTAATCGAAAATTGTTTTAGAAAAGACACGGCGGTTAAACTTCATCTACCATACATGTGAATGTTCAAAGCGATCACACACATGTAGTACACAAGAAAATTATAGTACAAATTTAGGAGTCCCAAAAAGTATCTCCGAGGCAAATTCTATAGTAAGAGGACAATAACATATCTTCTGTCTCTGTCCCTTATTGTAACTCCAAACATCGGAAACATTCCACTTTCGCCGAACTCACAGTTTTAAATTCGCAGAGGAGCGGCAGAAACTGAATTGTTTGTGATCTATCATTGTTCTGCTTAAAGTTTGAACGCCAAGTTCATCGTGTAACTTGCTAAAGTAGCTTATATACATGTATGAGTAAAACTGTTTCAAATCTATTCATTTGTCAGACCTTGATAGCAGCATATTCTGTTTAAGTAACAGCGTTCTAGCTATTTACTGCTACTGATATTTTTACACTGGACTGGTTTGCTCTATGTTATTCACTTCGAAAAACATCTAACAAGGCATATTATACCAATTGTAGAACTATGTTACTGCTATTTTTAACGAGGCGTATAACTCACCATCGGTATCTAACCTTTCAAGGTCGCCAACGATCATCTCCAGATCCTTAGTTGTGATTTGCATATTATCATCGGCGTCGAGGAAGTCGAACTCCTCCAGGGATTTGTTGATCGGCGACGGTGAATTCGGCGCTGGACCCGATCTTTTCAGACCACAAAGTGATGGCGGTAGTTTAGCACTGCATCCGATCTTCCACGAACAGACCGCTCTTCCACAGAGTTGAGACCATACGACGACAGAAATGAACAGTAAACCTGAAAAATATATATGTAAAGTATGATTAAGTATAAAATCCCGAAGGAAAACTTTGCATTCATGCAATTAAGTTACGGACATCACTGAAACAGATGTACCATGACTGACGAAGAATTGGATCCGCTTGTCCGGCGTATACAATAAAGTCCTTTTTCAGATTGCCACCATGTGGCAAAATGTTACACCAACATTAATTCATTTTTTTGTGATTGAAGGAATGTCACAAGCTCTGTAAAAACCGTATGGTAATAACCGTTACCTGCAGCTATATATAATCTGCAACAAACAAATAGGCAACAGACATACACCAATGATAACGTGATTATGGTATAAGATAAACCGATATACTTACTAAAAGGAGTCCTTAATTTTGCCATTTTTCGGAAAAGTGCGCGCTTGACGCTATTTTATGTCAGCTATGAAAAACAACACCAGTCGTTGACTCTTGGGCTCGGGCCTTCTCTACGCGTCTGTGGCGTCTCGTTCGACCTGGGTGCTTATATACAAACAATCTCGTCCGAGCACAGCTTCATATCCTGTCTGTAAACGGGTCCAGTAGAGCACTTCAAATAAAAACTGTGGGTTTCATCCATGGAAACGACACAAGGTTCCAAACAACGATTACTTCTTGCCCGTGGTAAAATACAATCTAATAACCTCGGGCCATAGAAAGTCATACCCTGGTAATATTGCTTTACGGCCACAGATAGGAAGACATAACATTTATGACAGTGATTTTTTTTTTCAGTTTAGGAAGTTACCCCAACCACACCCGGCTTTAATCATTACATCAAAAGTTTGACGTGTTTTACGTCATTAATCATACACACGACAATCTATTTCTTTCTTCTTATCTACAGAACGAATGGAAGGAAGCGGTTATGCGTGAGAGAATTTGATTGCGTCGACTTCGTTCTGCTTTGATAGCGATGTATCGTGCATTCTTGAACGCTTCCTAGTTACCAGAGCGTGTCTCCACTTGGTACCAGTCCCCGTGAATACATTTTTCTGCATCCCGCTGAAACTACCAGAAGGTTCATTACTTCCACCCGGCACGTACTGCGCAAGAGAGTCCACTCTTAGGAATCAGCTGGATACGGACAGAGTTTCTTTGCACACACAAGTATTTCTTCTCACTGGGTAGCGCTGAATTGTCTGACCCACGCGCTGTATGACGTTTTTTCGGATCCATTGTGTAACCGGAATCGCAATTTGATTACCAACACATCTGTGAAATCCAAGCATTTTCTAAAAAACAGTTCGAGTCTATAACGCGATTACAACAGTGCTTCAGTATTTTTGACAGATAAAAAACATGTTTAAATATTGTCTCTACAGACACAAAACGTTCTCCCATGGTTTGACTGAATGTACTCATGCCGGAAGATTTTGGAGAAAGGATGATTTAAACAATTTTAATAGCAAAAGTCTATTTAAACTCGTAAGTCAAGGTGACAATGATATTCATAGTATCCGACGCAAGTACTCAGCAGTGTGTCTTTGTCGCTTCCTACTAGATGCCTGTATGATTCTGGAAACTCTGCTTGACAAGCCAAAACACGAGACGTCAACTGTTCTGATCTACCCATCAATTGAAAGGAACGCGCGACAATCTCATCAAGAGCCTATAAATTGTCTGCCGAAGTGCGTTTAAACTTTCTGGCTGCTCCACCAACGGTTTCTATATTTCACTTCCAGATAAACTTTCCGACGACTCAATATTGCAATAGGCTCGTCCGACTATTCGTGAGACTTCAAATCGTCAAAATATCGTGCGTATAGCGAGATTTCTACGTATTTCAACCACAAAGCAGTTATATTTTTATCTTCAGACTGGTATAGCAAAACTTTAGAAATACAGCAGTATTATAAAAAATGAATGGCTGGGCTATACGTTTTCGTCGTCGGAGTAGTGTAGACATTCGGCTAATGGTAATTATTTGATAGCAATATTTTGAAACCATCACACAGCGTTCTTCTAATCCACTTGGGATTTATCACCTTGTTTATTTTTCCTTGTTTACATAAGTTTGAGTAATATACGCATACTCCAGCAACTCATCGCCTTAAGAGTCCACAGTATCAAAGGTCTTGGTCATTCTTCTTAAGAGTCCACAGTAACTTGATCATTCACTTGTTTCCTATATACCTTGTTACACGTCCAAATATTGCACGTCCAAACGAGAAGGATATCTAGAATGCGTTATCACAGAGATAAATGTAGATGTGGTCCATTCGTGTTGCTTACTGTCGATCTTGTCCTTGTAAACGACACATCTATATTGACAGTTGAGAGAGAGAGAGAGAGAGAGAGAGAGAGAGAGAGAGAGAGAGAGAGAGAGAGAGAGAGGAGAGAGAGAGGAGAGAGAGAGAGAGAGAGAGAGAGAGAGAGAGAGAGAGAGAGAGAGAGAGAGAGAAGAGGAGAGAGAGAGAGAGAGAGAGAGAGAGACAGACAGACAGACAGACAGACAGACAGACAGACAGACAGAGGGGGAGAGAAGACAGAGACAGACAGAGACAGACAGACAGACAGACAGGCAGACAAACAGAAAGACAGACAGACAGAGAGACAGACAGAGAGACAGACAGACAGAGACAGACAGAGGAGAGACAGACATACAGAGAGACAGAGAGACAGACAGAGGAGAGACAGACAAACAGAGACAGACTGGCTGACTTACAGATAGACAGAGACGGACGGAGACAGAGACGAATAGACTGAAACAGACAGGCAGACAGAAAAAGAGTGAAACTGGCAGACAGACAGATGGATGGAGAGATAGAGACTGACACACAGCGACAGACGGAGAGCAAAGGAGTGTTACGTTCTTTATAATATTGAGCGATGAGCTTAACATTTATTATAAGAAATCTATACAATTAGAGAGTTACAACTTAGTAGTACATCGATGTACATTTAGTACGAAAGGTCCTTACAACTATTTTAGAATGTAATGGAGTATATAGTACGTAAAACCATCTTAAAGTTACTGAGTAACGACGCTCCAAAAGAGACGCCGAAATGTAGCGAACCATTTGAAAGGATGCAGGGCCGATGTCGAGCTAATATACACGAAGCAAATAAAATTTAAAAGTGACGTGTGATTATATTATCGTGCAAATGAAAATACTGATACACCTTCACTGGCAAAATGAATGGAAATACAAACGCTTCTTGATGTTTGAATTCCTTATAACTATCAAAATATTGTACTTTTCGATTTAAAACCATGTCAGTACTTTAGGGGTTTACAATTATTACGTTTTCAAGAATGCCCTAAAGTCTGTGTGAAACAGTACGCCATTCACCATCGATAGCAACACACATAGTGATCAACAAGCTATGTTGACAGACTTGGGAGTATCCTTTCCAACACGCACTTTCGAAATTTATCAGTTTGAACAAATAATTGTAAATACAAATGAAAAAAAAAGTGTTCTCGCTTTCACTTTGAGTTTACAAAATCCAGAGATACTCAGACTGGATTAACACGCCGTCCAAACCTGATACAAGAAGATTAATGGTGACGACGAATGCATTGAATTTCCTACATGTATGAGAGAGCTACGAGTTTGTAAACCACTCTTTTCTTAAAATCATAGGCTAAATTAAATTTTCAATCGTAGTAGCTTGTAGCGTCACCTAAAATTAACATAAAATTGAACAGTTGTCTTATTATGATTGTATGCTTTTAGAGAAAAACTAACCCAACGCAAAGTTTATCGACGCACAACATACGTAGATCATACTGTTTAACATCCTGTACCGGAATGAGCTCAAGTGGCATGGTGTCACAACACGCACAATAACGCTGACACAATAACATGTGATCACGCTTTATGAAGTCTGTACGAGCAGAATCCTACAAACATCTAGCCTCACGCTGTTTAAAGGTACTAAACGCGTTTATGAGCCCATTTGAATGTCACTTTCAATCGTTCCCTTCTGCACATATTGATGCAGACGGATTGGTTTGATTTGATCAAACTGTTAATCGAGTTTGGGTTAACTACACCTGTAATAATCGTGAATGTCTTGACGTTCAATAACGTGATTCATGATGACGCATACAGGTTAGTTGCAAGTTAAAACTCTCTTCGGGTGATATTCTTATTTCAAAGTGGCTGGGGATCATCCCTAGTAGCAAGTCAACGTTTATAAATCGCATGTCCTCAACGCGACGTCAGCAAGATGAAAATGCATTTAAATTAAGTTAGAACTCATAATTTGCGGCCACAAATTTCTGTTATTTTTGTAAAAACTGTATTAAATACCTCTTCATAATATCAAAGGGGAGGGAGTGTGTGAAAGGCAAACAGAGAGCATAGTGGAGGGAGGGAGCGAGTGAGGAAAGGAGACATACAGACAGACAGACCTACCGACAGACAGACAGACAAACAAACAACAGACAAGCTGAGATGTGTATGTAAAGCAGACCTGTTGATGTATAAAGGGATACTTTTGTTATACTTTTGCGGGAGTTGGGCTTTTGTCAGTCCAGGATTTGCCGGTCTAGTTCAGCTATGAGTCCAACAAACTTCAACGACTACAACTTTTTGTCGTCCTTGTGTATTAGTATCTAGTTGGTATATCGCAGAGAGCTAATTCCCTGCAGAATAAAGTACAAATAGTTTGGGAAAAGGTAACAGGCGCAGAGTGTTACAAAGGTCACTCGCTTTTGACTTCAACTTTACGATTATTATGTAATAAGTTCACTTGCTACCTTTCGCCTAGTGACCAATTGATCAAGAACCCATGAATAAAACCTTAAAATGATCATGACGTTGATGTAACAGTGTAAAAGGGTCCTATCACGCATGATATCCACGTGTACAGAGGATGATATGAAGAGTTATTTAACTGCTTGCAAATAACCATGTTAATAAGACGTATGTTTACGAACAGCGAGGTAGAAGGAACGAGTAGTATGTAACATCTATGTTTAAAAAATTAACGGTGTATCTTTGAGGACTTTGAGCCACTACTCTGCTTCTGCATCCAGACGTCCATTCGCTAGCTTTTCCTCGAAGGTGGAGAAGGTGAGCTGTAATACACGGTGGTGGATCCTCGCATCGTTTCGTCGTATTCGGATCTTGTCGTCTTGTGGTTGCTAGTTCTTCGTGCATTCCTGCAGTATGCTTTTTACCCTTCGAATTCTCCTACAACGTATCACAATTTAGTTCATACTTCACGACTTTAAGCCACAAATCTGTTCCTGTACTCCGACATCCTATACTAGTACCTATTAGTACCCGACAGGACACGGTGAGGTGAAAGAGGAGCAAATTGCTGATCGATGGAAAAAAAAAAAACGTCGTAACGCATTGATATATATACATAGATACACACATAGATAGATACAGATACATAGATGGATACATAGATAGATACATAGATAACCAATATAATATAGATAGATAGATAGATTGATACAGATACATACATATTGATAGATAGAGATAGATAGATAGACAGATAGATAGATGAATGGTAGATACATAGATAGATAGATAAATAGATAGATAGACAGACAGACAGATAGACAGATAGATAGACAAACAGATGGATACACATACATACATACATACATACATACATACATACATACATACATACATACATACATACATACATACATACATACATACATACATACATACATACATACATACATACATACATACATACATACATATATACATACATACATACATACGTAGTATCGTCTTACTTGGCCTACCATAAAGAACACATTTTTAGTACTAGAATATGCGCCCTCTTCGACGAAAGTATGATCATGTAACTTTGTGAGGCAGGACTGAATACAGGACCTTGTTTAGCTTGTGTTATATCGCCATCTTAACAGATCGTGTCATCAATAATGCGTCTTAGTGTTAGGCTATAATAAGTCATTGATTTCTTAACCTCAGCACTATTCTGCATTAAGTGTGTTACACACATGGCACACACAAATGCGCGAGAACTAAACATTCATTCGTACGTTCATAAATACAGTGATACATTCATATAACATTGCTTTCTATCCGTTTGTCCAAGCATTTAGCCATCCATCCAACTATCCATCAATTATCCGCCCACCAAGCTACCCATCCATCAAGCATCCATCTATATACTTGCGTGAGCACGTACACAACTATATTGACGCTTACATAGATACAAAGATACGTAGTATTACGTATATACATAGATACATGCACTCATAGATAGATAGATAGATAGATAGATAGATAGATAGATAGATAGATAGATAGATAGATAGATAGATAGATAGATAGATAGATAGATAGATAGATAGATAGATAGATAGATAGATAGATAGATAGATGAATGCATGCATGCATGCATGCATGAATGCATACATACATACATACATACATACATACATACATACATACATACATACATACATACATACATACATACATACATACATACATACATACATACATACATACATACATACATACATGTTTTATATGTTCTGTATTCTGTTAATGATAAATAAGATCAATAATGTCCAGTAACAACAACAAGGAATATATAAAATCCTTAATTTGATAGAGAATTGGCGATATTTATCATTGAACCTACCAAATTCAATTTTCCGTGAAGTGACTGCCTATATGGAAGCAAATATTCTACATAAAACTGTACAATCACTGCGTATTGCTCATTTTCATTTCCTTTGAACCACTTTGTGCGATATGCGATAAACGAACCATGAAGGTTGAACGATAAATTCTACACTAAACCAAAATGTATCACAAAATAAACATCGGTCATGATTTATTGAAGTTCTTGAAAACGTTATCAACATTTGTCGCCTTTACATCCTGGGGTCGACGTATCTTTTTCGCCCACAAATATTTACATTTGATTGTGTGTTCTCTGTTTGTCAAAATGACTCGATGTTTGTGTGACAGTTTTTTTTGAATCATAGGTATTGATGCAACTTATGGTTTTCAATTAGATACATTATTTTTCACTTTTATTGGCGATTTCCATAACTAGAAGCGGCGATCAACATGTTGTTGTTGACGTAGATACATGAATAACTGCTTGTTTTGTTAAGTTTTGTATGAAACGGTTCGATGAAGATTTTCCTGTTAGAATATTTCAAAAACAAATTTAACATATAACATTTTTCTAAAAGTAACAATGAAAGAATTTTAATGGAAAATCTAATCCGCCTGAAAAAATGATTAAAAACTGGGCACGCAAGTTATCTCCTTGAAGCGCCCTCTTTCGATCTTATAGTAGATAACCTCTTTTATGTCGGCTTTATCTAGATTTACTGCTCATGCAGTGTTTTTCTGAATATTTGTGCTTCTCTAAACTGTAAAAATAAATAAAAAATGCTTTTGGATTTTTCCCTGTAGGACCTGTACCATCAACACGCTTAAGATACAGTTTCCAGCAACATGTATTATTTCACTGGTTATTATCGAATCAATAAGTGTAATTTTCTGCCATCGTATGAGCGTTCTAATCAGAAAATCCAACCAATAGGTAATATGTGACGTAGGTTGATATGTTTACGGCGCTAAAAGCAAAAAAAAAAAGGCCACAGACTGGAAAATACGGGTCTATACTAAAGCGTTATAATATTCAACCAGGAGGGACGGAGATTCAACAATATTCACTAATGGCAGACACCCTAAGGCAGCCACAGATGCTTACGGCGCTAAAAGCAAAAAAAGGCCACAGACTGGAAAATACGGGTCTTTACTAAAGCGTTATAATATTCAACAATATTCACTTATGGCAGACACCCTAAGGCAGCCGCTGATGCATGTATCTGCCACTTGTAGGATGTGAGGCAGCGTAACTTCGTCGTGCCACAACGTATATCAATGAGCTGGACGAACTTATCAGAAAAAGAATTTCTTTGAATCCGCAGATTTGATTTTTAAGAAATATGTAACAATCAGTCTTTTGCAAATATGGAATAAACAGGCTGTATTTTCTAAAGCTTCTTGCATTTTCCAATGAAAAAGGCGAGGTCATTATTTTGACCCATTTTGATGTGAAATAAGGAATAGTATCCTAAAGAATCATTGTTCGTCATCAGCGTCCTTCCCATTATTCATGGGTGACCTTGTCATAGTGATCACACGATGCAATTTATGACGGCCCTTCCATTTAAGGATTATTGACTTTGTCAGCTTCGAGCACTGAGGTCAACAAATGTGGATATTTTCTAATTCCACGAATTCTACTTCAGATCTCACTTATTTGCCTTATGACCTTAAAGTATTATTACTGAATGTGCACTTGATGTTGTCAATTACGATAATTTTAGTAGTCCTGCTTCCAGAAATTTAGTATAATAAATAGTGATATTCAACCGAATAAGAAAAGTATATGTGCTGCAAATGGAACTGGGCGTCCTATGTAAATATCGTTATCTTTTCTTGGTCTTTTAAACTATACATACGTAAATACATTTGGATATAACGTCATTACATGTAGTGATTTCGTCACTGGTATGTTCTTTTGGTAATGACGTATTCGTATCTTTGACGATACAAACATTTAACATGTAAATCAGTCGTTATAAGTGTTGTCTATTTTTCCGTGGCCACGTTTCTGAGCAATCAAGTTCACAATGATACCGCAACGACATTACATTTTGTCGCTACGAAAGTGGACGTGATGCGCTACTGACGAGGGGAAAAAACTATCAGTTAAGCACGAGGTCTGATACACAAGTGAGTGATAAGCTAGCAAAGGGTGGCGCATTTAGCGAAACACTGTGACACGGTGACACACTCTTTTTCTGAGTGATAGATAGTATAGACAACAAGGAACTATTTTATGCAGATTGGTTTGAGTAAAGGCTGCCAATCAAATATGTCAAGCTGGTGTCGTCAAGGCAGAAATCTTGAACCATAGGGTAGGCAATTAAATAATTCAACTTTATTTACTGGAGAAAGACAAATCACAGGATGATGGCTACCCAATGGAGCAATGATGAGAAGGGGCATTTCTGCGGGCTGTGGATTGACATTTCTTCAATCAAATTTTGACTTAATATAATAAATCAAGCTTTTTATGTAAACCTTGAATAATCTTACTCACAGCTTTTCTTTTCTTGCGATGTTGTTGTACTTGGGCCTCAGCCCAAGTACATTTGTTTTCATTCCGTGGGAAAAAACTCTGTAAGGTATAACCATTCCTGGCTGAGACCAGGGAGGGCAAAATGTCTTGGCTTCATCTTTCTTGGCATAATAAATGGCGTAATGATGTTAACTGAATGGAAGTGCTGCTCTCAGCCAGTCTTGAATAAGTGAGATGTGAATATTAATGCTTCTCTATCTGAGTTTTTGCCACAAAATCTTCTGAATATAATCAAAATGTGCATCGAAATGCAACAATTAATGCACCCTCCGTTTCCTAGGCGATGGCACGACCCTTGCTACACCCACTGGACGAGCCAAAGTGGGAGGGGTAATTTCAGTTTGGTCGAACAAGAGGGCTCGAGACCAGAATTTAACATTTAAACTTGAAACATGTTTAATCGCTGACAAGATGTGGACTAGTGTTAATCGAAGTAAAATTGTGAAAAGGAAAGGTTTTATATCCCGGACACAATGAAAAACATTACGACTGGAAACTGTACCCCCAGTTGAGAATAGTAATGCCCACAGCGATGGAGAACACTTATCCTTGAGCTGAGAAAACCAGACCATCATTTCGAAATAGAGCTGCAGATTCGAGAAGCTCGTTCAAAATAGCTAGGTACACCCCATGAAGGGGTGGTTTCGAGTTTTGAAGGCAAATTTCGCCTCCTTCATATAGAAATCGTACGTTTGTTTTTCCAGGAGAACACACCATTTGACACAAAATTTGCATGTAAAGGGGTCGCCAGTAAGCACGTGGTCAAATCTGGCATAAGAAACAATATGAAATGTTGGGTAAAGCCAGTCCAAAATAAACTGATTTGAACTTTTGTGTTTTGTAATTTATACCACTGCAGTAACATTACCTTTTTTGACAACATCACACAATGTAATACGTTTTGAAACTGAATACTCCGACGTATTCTGTGTCTCCTTTGCTAAAAAATACGGTATGCCGATTACCATGTAAGGAGATGATGACGTCAAGACAGATTTGTAGTGTATTTGGTCCTGGATGGTGCACGAAGTTTTGTCAAGGTAGCTTGTGTATTTATTTCCTAAATGGGAGAGATTAGGGTCGATCTAAACGAAGGCCGAAGAATGTTATGATCCTCTAAGCGAGCTGAACTCTAACGCGAATGGTTGGTTAATTTGGAGGATGTCTAGAATGATCTCGTCTCATTAAGATTATTTGGCGGTCAGTATTGAATTTCAACTGCGTCACAAGTTTGCGAAATGAGTATTCCGTCGAACGGTCAACGAACGATATTTTAGAAATCTGGAGACATGGCACATCGCATTTTTATTTTAATATTTTATATTTTACAAAAGATGTAAGAAGTAATGATTTTGTCGAAAATTCTGAAAAAAATATAGGAAGATTTGATCGCGAACACATTTTCACTTGGGGTCAACTAGCTCTGCGTACGATGCTGTGTGTTCCGCTACAGCTAATCGCCCCGCTCACCACAGCCCTGCAAAGACCCGTACGCGTACATAGGGTCGGTGACTTCAAATCCATTTTGGGACTTGACGTAAAAAGCCAAATTACTGCCGAAATTTAGCGTTCTTGGGCCCAAGTCGTATCCCAGCCTACCTCAGCTACTCGATCGCTTCCAAAAATGACAGTCTTTTATTCACTTCTCGTAAATAACCGTCGATGTCGGCAACTCTCTCGCTAGCCCTGCGTACGATGCTGTGTGTTAGCTGTAGCACAAGCATCGTACGCAGGGCTAGGGGTCAACATGGGGTCGCAGCCATGTTGCCTCAAAACTTATTTCTGTCTGCACTCAAAACTCAAAAATGTCGGATATGAACCTGAAAAATCGATGCAATTTTGTCAAACTTCGGCGAAATTTCAGCATATAGACAAAATTTCATCTTGGTAAGGTAAATTTACTGAAATTTGATCGACAAATATCCTGAGCTTGAACGTGACAGCTCGCCTTCTCCGGGAAGTCAAGCATCCAGCTGCTCATACACAGTTGCCCATATGGCCAGGTTTATGAGATTGTTTTCAAGCGACGGCGGCAGACCGTACGGGGCTCTGGATATGAACCTACCGCCGGTGTAGCTGTAATAACTGTTGCGTTGTTTTTAGTGCCCACGGACGAAGTCCTGGGGGAGTATAGGTTTGGTCATGTCAGTCCGTCCGTCCGTCCGTTCACGCAGATATCTCAGACATGCCCTGGTCAATTTCTTTCAAACTTTGCACAAGAATAGTACCCAACCCCATACAGATGCACGTCGATTTGTTTCACAATGCGATCGAATTTGGCCGTGTTAGAGGACTTTTTAGTTTACACCTCCATAGACTCCCATGTATAAGGCAGTTCTCCATAGACTTTCATGTATAAGGCCAAGAAAATAAAAATTTAGTTTCTCATCGTATTCATATTGCCTAAAGGATGCAGTGACACAGTTTTTTGTCCCCACGGATAAAGTCCAGGGGGCTTATAGATTGGGTCATATCCGTCCGTGAGTCCATCAGTGAGTCCATCGGTTCACGCAGATATCTCAGACATTTTGACAAAATATCATGTGACCTTGGTGACCTTTGACCTCAAATTTACATTATTGTCCATAACTCAGTAACCTCAAGTGCTAAACCTTTCATATTTGGTATGATGGGACACCTTATGACGCCATATATTGTACCTCATTAATTATGCGCATATCTTATTTTGAGCGAGCCAATAGAGCTAGAGGTCTGATTTTTGGTATATAGGAATAACTTAGCAATACAATTATTGTGACAAAATGTGACGTGACCTCAATGACCTTTGACCTCAAATATATATATTTGTCCACAACTCAGTAACCACAAGTGCTACATCCTTCATATTTGGTATGATAAGACACCTAACGACACCACATATTTTACCTTATTAATTATGCGCATATCTAATTTTGAGCGAGCCAATAGAGCTAGAGGTCTGGTTTTTGGTATATAGGAATAACTTAGCAATACAATTATTTTGACATAATGTCATGTGACCTCAATGACCTTTGACCTCAAATATATATATTTGTCCACAACTCAGTAACCACAAGTGCTACACCCTTCATATTTGGTATGATGGGACACCTTATGACACCACATATTGTACCTCATTAATTATTCGCATATCTAATTCTGAGCAAGCCAATAGAGCTAGATGTCCGATTTTTGGTATATAGGGATAACTATGGGGTAGAAATCTAAATATGCCCATCTAAATATTAGACATCTACCATCGAGAACAAAAGAAATTTGCTGTAATTTGAATATTTAAGGAGTTTAAGCAATTTCACTATAAATAAAGAACCCCTGCCTCAAACTCCACAAAAGTTGCTAGACATATTTTGCCGTTGTCACGCGATTGCTTCGTTTAATAACCAGTTAATCAAATGCCTAATTGACAGGAGGAAATTCAAGACCATATTTGAATAGTAGTATATATTGTCCTCAAAATTACTCTATCTCGGCCCAAGTACTCATTGCCTTCAGCAATACTGCCTTGTTATTAATAAAATTATTATCGTAATGTTAAGCTACATGGAAATCGAGGCTTCGTTCCATAAAACGGATGACCTTTTCGTTAAATAGTACGCAGAATATTTGTTTATACAGTTGGTAGTCTCCATGGCTTTCACTCTCGAAATTTGGTCATTTTTCTTTAACATGTCAGGGAGATACAAATTATAGACTCTCATAAAACTCCATATGATCCATACCTTCATTTGATCAGCTATTTTTCTTTTTTGTCAATGTCTCTTAAGTTTATGTATGTTCAGAAAAAGGAAAAATGTAGGGTAAATGGGGGCACTGGTCTTCTCTGTATATTGTGATTCTAATAGTCTCGCATCGTCCATGAACTCCTGAAATCAAGATATATTGATCCGTCAGACTGCTCTGATATAGCCATAGTTTGATACATATCACCGAGAATACAGTCACTAGAAATGCCTCGACGTAGTACCTGCAGAATACTGGCATTAATCTCAGTTGTGAAAAAAATCGCCTGGGGGTGGCAAATAGCACCGTGGCTGGCAACGCAAGTAAGCAATATCGTCCAGAGTGACCCACTCGTTAATGTCTCTCCGATGTACCTAGAATGTTACCGCGACACCATGTTACCAAGCCGTTAATTACCAATTTGACCAAAATGTGAAATTTGAAATCTTGGTCATGTAGCTATTGTCACCAGTACATTGATAACCTCGTAAAACCAATAAAACAACATCGCATTAGAGGTCATCGAACTCTGCAAAGGCGGGCGGAGAAAAGAGTCTGTACCTCACAGTGTATGAAGAAAAATTTACACTTATGTCAATATTAAATGAAAGTAATGGAGCCATTATAACCATGGGTGCTAACAAATCTTCCAATGTCATAGTGATATTTTTAACCTGAAATTCAAGCGACGTCACTATAAGGCAATGTCGCAGTTGAAAGTAACTTAAACAGTGTTATTTTGACCCGTGTTCAAGATCTAAAGTTCCTGTGACAGAAGGAATTACGTTAGTTTCCCCTCACTGTAATTTCTTGATACACTCTACTTAAAACTACATGATGTTTAATAGTGTTTCGATGTGGGTAGTTTACATATACGCTACAAAAGAAAAAGAGTTATCAATGATCAAGCGAGCCTTCCAGAGGAAGCGTGGAAGGAACTTAAGATAACCTTTGAAAGAAAAAAAGTAGGTTGACGTGGGATCGTCACGGAAATTACATGGTCATTCAATGCCGCATTTTTTTTGCAACGATTCGTCTTTAAATCTGCGCTCTTTAAAAACATTGGGTCTATCCCAAACTTGTATTTTATCGTTCTATGCTCTCTTTATGACACATCAATTAGTTCTTAATAAGGGGTTAGGCTATTTTACTTAAACGTATCACTCGAAAACTGTAGAAATCGATTAGTCATTGAGAATGAATTTTCAAATGCATTTTCCTAACATGATTCGGTGATATCATTAAACATTCAAATTTTGATATCGTAGCATAGGTATAGATCACGCACTGAGATTGAAAGATTTAAACTTTTGCTAAAATCTTCGAAGAAAACTTTAAACCTTACCTTTAAGTTTTGAAATAAATCTGGGGTCACTGTGAAGAATTTGGTACCGTGGAAGCAAAGTCCTCAATATTTACGAAATGTCACACTGATCCCTGTGTTAATTAATCAGTGGATAAAAGTTTTTCTATTTCAAATTTCAAATTGTACGTGTATTGCTGTAATAATCGATCGAATGGGGAAGTCGGAAAGATATCGATATTATTTAGAGTACCGAAGGAAGTCGTACACAAGGGTGAAGAATCAAGAAAGTTTAGTAGACTACAGCGTTAAAAAAGACTTGTCAGTCTGTCAGCATCAGGTGCCATGTTGTTTTGCCCGTCACTTGATAAAAATAATGCCGTGGATAGCTTGACTGGGTCACGTGATTGATAGTTAAGAATATGTTTGACATTGTTGTTGATTAATGAGAAGGGTTTCGGTAGTTCCTCAACCTATGTTCATCGGCGCACAACAATATTTCTTGCGCGCATATGACTGTGTTTTATCCAGCAGACCTGAAGTATAGTACATTTGTCCTTGACTTCACGATGATTGTATAAACCAGTCGTGTCTATAAATGCCTTACCATTCAACAAATACGCACAGAAAGTTTAACATAATATTACATGTAAATTATTCTAAAGCTTTGCCGGGCCTATTATTATTCAACGTCGCTGTTTATCTGACCGCGCGTTCGCTAACAGGTTGACTCCTGGTTTGTCACGCTTTCGATAAGACATCAAACCAAGTCAATTTCATGTTGATGATGTTAATTTTCTCTTTGCAGGACTGCTGATAATAAATATATAATGATGAAATAATCTATAATTTGACGAGTAATTGGCATGATGAGTAGCATAGGTAATATATACTAGAAAACATGAAAATGGTAGTTCAGATTTGAATTTCAAAGTAAATTTGCCATTCACTATGATTATGCTATGATTGTCTTTATTCGGTGATTTGAATATTTTTTTTTTATTTTCTCTATCTTTTGAATCGTTATCAATAAGCCTCTCGGCAAAATCACGATTCAAAAGACATAGATAATGAAAAATACTCCCAAGAGGCGTACTGAAAAATTTAAACACAGACAAATAGAGAGACAGACTTGCAATGGGTATTGTTCAAGGCGTAAAGCGGTTACGTAACCCATCCATGTTCGCCTCGCCTCAGGTTGCTCTCGTCTCTCTTTTCCGAAGAGTGCCGACCATGCATCCTTCGGTAATTTTCGGATTTTCGCCAATTGTTAAGCGAAAGTATGTTCGGCAAAGTTTGTGTTGTTGTTGTCGTGTGGTGCTGAGCGGAATTGGCGTGCTGGCGAAAACGGGAAAGTTTTGAGCTTCAGGAAAGTGAGTTTTACCATTTTCAAAATTCCTCTCATATTTTTATGAATATATAATGAGTGTGTTTGAAGCAAATTTGAAAGTCTTTTATCGATACTGTCTTGTTTTTTCTCATGGTTTACGGTCAGTCATACCGTCTTTTACTCGTTCGTCAAGGAAGGACATGTTTATGAAACTGCTGGCGTGTTATGTTTTGATTGGCGTGAAGCAGTGTTTCTACCCTGAGAGCTCACAAAGTAACTATGGTTGCTACGCGACTAGCAGCACGATGCCATCTCATCGTATTTTTCGCATAATCTCGTGTAATTATTAACCACAAACAAAGTCTCCGAAAAGTGTAACACCTTTGAAGCTCATTTTCATATGAAAAGGCCATAGTCTACCGAGGCGACCATGGAACAAAAGACATGCCGCGTTGCAAGTCTGTTTCTCTATTTGTCTGTGGTTTAAATGAAACGAGCGATACCAAGGAGATAAAAACATTTTATTGTCTATATCTTCGGACTCGTTATTGATGACGATTGCAAAGATATAGAAAAAATGAAAAATATTGTAAATCACTGTTTTCTCTAGAGGGTTATTGATAAATTAAAACCAGCGATTTACATAAATTTAAATCTTTCGCTTTTTTGCCTCAAGAAACTCGAATAAAAAACATTCAAAAATATTCCGTGTCATCTGATGTCGACTGTCACTGCATTTTACCAAACTATTTTCTGTCGTGTTGTCAGTTTCTTATTCGCCAATTTAAGGAAATATTGGCATGAATGCCGGAAGAAAATATTTGAACCAGGTCAGGAGATCATGATGCCCTCCTTTCCCAAATTACAATCGATTACATATTTTTGAATCGTGCATTAAGATTGTCTGATTACAGCTAATTAAATGCGGTCACTCTCTGTGCTTTTCCGCCCTCTTGTCTTTGGTCAGTCCGTTACTGCTGTCTCTAGCCAGCAAGATGGCATTTTAAGACAGTTTCTGCCTTATAGAGACTTTGATAAGGCTCAAAACAAAGCTGCGACGGGCTTTCCAAACGACATCTGGTAGATTAAATGCAATTAACCATGCGGTCGAAATTGCTGCAATTTACCCGGGAACAAGCTAATGGAGGGGACCGGTGACGTCAAAATGTTTCCATGGTAACGGGTGACATTCAAACGTTCCGTTCCCTCCGAAAGAAATGTATCTGATTGATCGGTTACAGCAGATAGTGGGTATTATCCCTGAAATTAATCTCACAAGGCCGTCTTCCAAAGGAAATCCGAAATTGCAGAGTCACAGTACAAGGATACGCTAGAATGGCAGCATCGTGAACAACAGGGAACGTGGAGGAAACGCGGACTCCCTGTGCAAATAGTCAAACGTATGCGTAGATAGCAATCATGATGATTCAAGTCCCTCAACTTTCAAAAATACATTAAAACAGAAAGAAGTAGACCCATTATACTAATTGTACCGAAAACCGTTATCCGGTACATATAGTTTTACATCTCCGAGAACCATCTTGGATAAAACATGAGCCGTGCGATTGTTATCGTTTGAAAAACATAGGGGGTGATCGAAATCGCTCAGATTTGCGTTGTTTTGCCAGAAAAATACTCGCATTGTAACATCTGTTGCCCTTGTGTTTATTATATACAAATCGTTCAGTTGTGTAAAATACACATTGTAACGGATACAGAATTTTGACAATCTGAAAAAGTAAATTAACAGTGTCGCTATCGTAGATAAAACATGTCCCACTTGCGCTACAAAAGACAAGAAGAGCCAGATAAAATTGTAAACAATGACAAAGTCTACATTGTTAAGTTTACGTTAAAAGTCACAAAAATAACTTTTTTTTCAGATTCCGTGAGGTACCACCTCAAAGCTTCAGCCGACGAAAAAAATAAACGATTGTACATTCATGTGCTTACGTTTTTCTTTTAAACGTCTTTTTCAATTTTTGATGAAAGACTATAATTATCCGCATTTTGCGACTCAAAATTATAAAACTTTAAATAATTTGCAAAACACTAAGTCCTTTCGCTGAATAATGCAACAGATTTTGGAGTAGGGCTTAAGGGACTGAAAGATCTAGTGTCTGCACAGGGGGGATTTTCCTAGATCTTATAATACACGATGAGAATGATTTGATTCTCAAGGTACATTTACCTTCTCCTGTGAGCTGTGATCTTTCTCTGTTAAGGCCGGAAATACATTAATTTGAAATGCTTAATCAAATAAGAATATTGGTTAAACATACAATAGAATATTGGCTATATCAACCGAATTATCAACAAAACCGTAACTTTACTCAATCAATGCTGCATAGAGGCAAAACAAAGCACGGTTTGAAACATGGCTGTCTAAGCTACTAGGTTCTTGTATGTCGACTTTGAAAAGTTACAAAAGTCCGATATGATTTACACGTCCATTGCACTCGTATCTGATTTCTCGGCATCCATTATGTATTCGGTGAGGACCACCTTCTGGTCACCTGAAATGAGAGAAGTAGGAAGAACGTGTTATTCGGAAGTAAAACTTAACTGCCTAGTTACTGAGAGAGAGAGAGAGAGAGAGAGAGAGAGAGAGAGAGAGAGAGAGAGAGAGAGAGAGAGAGAGAGAGAGAGAGAGAGAGAGAGAGAGAGAGAGAGAGAGAGAGGCTGACAGACAGACAGACAGACGGAGAGACACAGATTTAGAGTGAGACAGACAAAGAGAGTAAGAGACACAGACAGGCAGAGCGACACAGACGTAGAGACAGAGGCAGAGACAGACAGACAGAAAGACAGAGCAGACAGGCAGGCAGAGACAAGCAGACAGACAGACAAACAGACATACTTAGTGCTGGGCAAACATGAAGACAGGATGAAGAAAGATCATCTTGTGTATTGTGATTATTTATTAACAGCCAAGTGGGCTAAAGACAGCACCCCATGAAAATTAATTTTGGTTTCGGTTATTCTTTTCAACATTAACATAGAGGAAGACAGATGAACAGAGAGAAGGCTTGCTGAACAATTACATGTGTCTTATTACAAATCGTAGATGATACATCTAAAAGGTCAAGCGACCGTTGAACAGATTACCGTTAAAATCCATTCCTTTGAGAAAGCCTTCAAGAGCGTTGACTTCTTCGAAGGTAATGACCCCGTCGTCGTTTAAGTCGAATATCCTGAACTCTGTTAAGTAATCTTTGACGTTTGGCTGTTCTGATCTCTTGCAAGATGCCATAGTGAACACCTTCCAGCGACTCCTGCACGCTGCCTCGCTCATTGACACCAATAAGCATGCTAGGATGATGCAGAGAGCGACAGTGACTGGTATACAGACAGGAAAAAAGCGAAAGATCAGTTGTCGAGAAATGTGTCACTTTTTTCAAATTCACATCGCCAGTTGTTCATCACAAGTAAAGAGTGACACAAGTTACGTATACGCACATACATTGAATCTTAATTTACCAGCTTGACTGTGACTACGTGCCGTACGTTGTTGGTTCGGATCACATCGAAAATCTGACTGTATTTTCTACTCGGGGTTGATAGTTCTGCTGGTGGGACAGAATTGTCCCCGTGGCTGCCTTTCGCCAAGTAAAGCGATGTATTCATTGCGCTGATAAAGTTTGTGTGCGATGTGTGATAGCGAGTATGTGAGTGAAAGTGCTTCATGAACTCTGAAGCATGTCGAGGGGTCGCAGTCAGAAAAATTGCGACGCCTTAGCTCGGTTAATTTGGGATTTGGCCGAGCGGTTTTCATAGCGATGTCTTCGCTAGGTGACTAGCTGCCGTACGTTGTTGGTTCGAATCCGATCGAAAATCTACTGTATTTACAAATCATAATTCACAAAATTACGGCGTTTTTGTACAATCTGAATATATATTGCGGTTTAGCTGCTTGAACAAAACAGCACAAGACTAAACTTAAATACATTCTCCTGTCGATACTGAAAACAAGAGTGCTCCGTTTTCAAATTTCAAACACTCCGCATGTGTTTTATGATCGATGTCATAATTTGTTGTTGTATTTAGTCTGGAATAAATTACACTTGTCAACTATAACATAACATATTGTTCACAGTGCGGTGTGTTTGCAAGACTGTAGCAAAACTTGGGGGATAATTAGTAAAGAGAACTAATGTACTTGATTTCAAGAACAGACGTCACGAATATATGATGAAAATCTGTAAACTCTTGTGTCTCTTTAATACAAAATTATCACAACACACGACAAGGAGGCACCATCACAGTGTATGCTAGATTGGTCTGACTCCCTAATGCAAGAGTCAGACTGCCCGTAAGGTTGGTATCAGTTTTTAATAATTTTTTGTTTCACGGATATTAATAGAAGTTTTCTTCTCACGTCCCCAGTGCGCTGGGAGTGTGAGAACACAGTGTGAGAACAATTTGTTCTCACACTCTGTATTGTTGCGCGACCGAACACCTCGTATGTGAAACGTATGTTGATTGGTCAATTCTGCTCAGCGCCTAGTCCTCTGTACGAATTATTTGACGAATAGAACATCGCGTAATGTACAACTGGCACTATAGGGGACGGACGACTGAACCGCAGAGTGAACAGGTTGTTCTAGATTTGATTACGGTCAGCGCGGCGTCGGCATCAAATACACGGAGGATGACCGCTTTTATGTTGTAACGGGAGAATTCAGGCCATTACAAACCTATCGGCTATTTACGCTCGTCGACATATTTTCTGGAGAGGAACCGACTTGACAGCGATACAGTTAGCGAAAGACTTCGATGAGCGAGCCATTTGCACACGAGGCTGTAGCAGATGACAGCTTTCACGCAATGTCATCAACAGATGGCCACCAGAGCTGTTTCGCAACATTTTCCTCAGATGACCTGGAGAATTTTGTGGCTGACCAACAAAACAAAATTGCCATATCGGTAATACACATGTTAACGTGTTTGATATGCTCATCAATGAACGGAACTTCATTTTTCTTTGCGGAATGATACAAATGAAACAAGTGCAATCGTGTGCTGGTTTTTGATAGTATAAACCTACCACAATAAAATGCAATTTTCTAAGATATTGGAGGGACGTGAGAAAAATAATCCCACACTCGTTGGGGAATTCTGTCTCACACTCGCCTTCGGCTCGTGTGAGACAGAATTCCCCAACTCGTGTGAGACATTCCATCCCAACCCGTTGGGGTGTGGGATTCTATTAATCTAACAAGTCATAACTCACACATGTGATGTGCTGATGTTCGTGTAACACTGGTTAGTTTTTCTTACATTTCTATATTTGATCCAAAACGGTTTCCTTACCTTACGTTGTACATAATTTGAGATTTAAGCTTTTGGGTTATGCTGTGATTCTTGTGGCGGTCAAATACATTTCCAAAGCCGACACATCACTTCATTGTTTTCAGGAACAATAATCCAAGGGACGATGGGAAGAATAAATGCGTTTTGCCTCAATGTAGCTCGCGCCTCTTAGACTTTTGCTCAAATTTTCATCAGGCAAACTTTCAACCCTTCTCTTTAAAATCACTTAAAAAATTGAAGGTCACCATGCAAAGTTTAGTCCTAGTTCAAAATGGGCGCCATCCCTGTGTTATCTCTATGGTAGGGGAATAAAATTTCCTATCGTCATAAGCATGTGAAAGCCTTACTTCAAGAGCTTCTAAATGAGTTCCCGCAAGTGGTAGACCATAACACAATTGCAAGTCTTACAGTCAAAATATCTGTCCCCGAGGCTTATTCTACTTTAAGCGTGGAGGCTTCGATTCCTCTCGTCAAAATACAAAAATAATTTCCATTATTGAATCGGGTAAAAGGTCATATTTTCAGCTTTTCCTGCTTATCGCAAAAGATGTTGCCATACCATCGCGACGTCGACGAAGAGGGATAATCTGCTCTGTGAACACTAAACAAAAGCAATGCTAATATTGTCGAAGGAGGGCGGCTTTGTTCCTTAAGTTAATCAAACCTTTTTAGAAAAAGTGAAAGTCGTTATTTTAGCATGTGTCATGCCATTGACAACAAGGGCTACAATATTACTTTCAACGGCATACTTGTTTGAAAATTAAATATTACAAAAATTATGGTCGATTTTTCCCATATTTTTGAAATATTTCGAACAGGCAGTTGTTTTTTTCTTGTCGACTCGGAGAAACTAAACATTGAATTGAACACTCGATGCAAGGTAATTTCTGATGTCTAAATGAAGAGATTTTCAAAACTTCCCTTTTCTGAAAATTTGTCTCCTTTGCGCACTTTGCCAATTAATGACATTTTAAAGGCAGAATTTTGGAGATTTTTGCTGAACACGATTGGAACTAATTTGGGATAATTGGATAGAGAAGTAAGGTCGTTTTCACTTGCAAATGTAAGCTCATCTGCTTTTCTTTTTAAGTTACACCCTTTTTTATGGGTAATTTGTTATATTGCAACATTCATCTACTTGGCACCTAACACTTTTTGAGAAATTTGAAAAATATGAAGATCCAATTATCCCAATAAATAAGTTCCAATCGTGTTGCTTTCTTTTTTACTCTTTTAAAATTCTTACTTTCTGTGTTTCTTTCCCAGAAGTACTGTTACCACAAACATTATGTACGTGAAAACAATTTAAAGAATTGGTGGAGTTTTTGCGTTCTTTGCTCGGCACCACACAGTAAATAATAAACAGCATGCAGAGGGCCAGGCGATTCTCGCCTCCTTGAAATTAAACTTGTCGACAAAATCAACATCAAAAGCATCAACATCAATGTATCAGGCAAAATCTCATAAAACTATACGGCTATTTTAAACAAACCCGTTTAAAAGGGTCAGAGGTATACGTAAATTCCCGACCTAACTAAAGATGAGAGGCGATTGTGTCTTTATAGATCAAATAAAACAGTGCTGGCTGCTTTCAATTAGACATCTTTATTGTGCTAGCAGTTGACACGGAATTCTGTAAAAACTGAAGTTTGTGTATGTGACTGCCAAAACGAGCAAAACAAAGCAAAACAATAGTTCATTTACCATGAACATTCTTTGGTGCAAAGTTTTAACTTAGGCAGAAGTAAAACCAGCGTACTGCAGGAAATTTTGCTTGAAAAATTCGTGCACATTCCGCCCTCTTCAATTTTCCAAGCGCAGCGTATTGTGCTCGCGACTTCGGTCCCTTGCAAAAAGACTGTAAAAGCTTTACAACTAATTCAAAATCACCGGTATCAGCATTGTAAGCGATACTTTCTGATTACTTCTCGCTCTCAACGCCTCGGGATGCCCACAATGGTACTCACACTAAGCCTGTAGAACAGCCGTAGAAGCACGCAACGGATTTCTTACCAGCCGTCTTTGTAAAGCCGGGCACCACTCAACTTTGCTGTATGGACTACACAGCGCACAAAGCGACGCCTATCAGAGCCCTCGAGCGATACCAAAAGCCAGAAAATTAAAATCACCTTTGGAAATCAAGATCCGTCTGCGAAATACCCGCCTCAGCATCTGAGACATATTCAGACTAGCGCAACGCCATTTCTCAATGGCTATCGCTCGCAGATTAATACTCACTACATTCAAGACTGAACACATAGGGCATGCTTGCCGGAAAAATTCTCACTTTATGATATTGCATTTCATTTAATCTCGGTAACATACGTCATTGGGTGCCGCGAAATATATATATTTCAGACACGTGTTAGACAAAGAACTTGATAATAGCTCGGACATTGCCTCCCAGAACAAAACAGTTTCCTTTCTTATTGTATGTTTATGTAAGAATGGCATTCTAGTGGAGGTATTCCTCGACAGTATACACGTGAAAGAATTTTATTTTTCTAAACTCTCTGGTTATTACTGAACGACCCCCTATTCGTTCGAAGGTAAGGTAGGCACAGCGAATTCTTGACATTTCACTCATTGAACACGATGCATTAGTGGATTCTATAGATTTTTTTTAAAATTTCTGTCGCTGAATTCACCAAAACTATGTGAATTTACCTGACCGTCACTTTGTGAGCTGTACTGTTTAGTATAATAGTAATATACCAAATACACGTACTAGTAAGCACTTCAAAGTACATAGAACCGTAAAAGTGCATATTTTCGTGTCTTTGCCCATATGGTGTGAATAGATAAATTTCGGTCACTCGAAAAAGCGTTTGGAATTCGAAACATTTTACGAACTTCATTGAAACATTTTTTTGAATTTTTCGTCTGCTGTCAAGATTTGTTTGGCTTGATAGTAAAGTTTTTGGCCGAGGTCAACTATGTGTAACGATCGCAAATATTCAATAAATTGTGCAATACTTTTTTAATTTACAATATCCCACTAATTCCCTTGAAATCATTGCTAGATACCATAACGGATGTCATACCATTATACTCTCAACACTCAGTAATTAAGAATCCCTAATACGAAGAATTTTGGTAAGAAAACAGCATGATTTTTTGCGATAGTTGCTTATAAGTTTGCGTGGTGGGTAAGCAGTTTTTTGATCGCCCCTCTGAGACCAAGTACAGCCTTTCAAAAATGTGTCTCCAGCAGGTATAGTGCAAAAACAATTTCCATGAACAGCTTTTCTAAAAAAAAAAACTGAGTTCACGCGAAAGGGAAGACAGTCATATATATATATATATATATATATATATAATATATATATATATATATATATATATATATATATATATATATATATATATATATATATTGGTTTGCGTACAGAACGTGACATGAGGGATCTGTTAAAGCTGACTCTTGAAGTGTGCGTAGAGTAAAATAAATGTGGATATATTTCATGTTCTTTACATTCCCGTCTGTTTTGCATCCTAAATATTGACAATTTCTTACATCAAACATCGTTTGCCAACTGAAATATTTCGATTCACAGCGACAAATTTCACGTACAGTAGGACGGGATCTTAATATTTTAAAATACCCTGAGGTTCAAAAAATAAAATGTGGCAGGTATCTGTGTGTCTGCTCTAATTTACGATAACAACCGAATCACCATGGCAATCCGAAAACATCATTGGAAAATCTTCATAATTCTGTTGTGAATTAAATCAGGTACGATAATCAGACGACAAATCGTAATGAATAAAATGAGGCAAAGTTAAGTGCGATGCACATACATAACAATGCGAAAACAAACATTCGCACTTTGTACAAAACTATTTAACCTTGATTCTGGACGAAACAAACGAGAATTCGACACGTTGCCCAGGTCAATTATTTTCCATCAATACGTCATTTTCATGAAAGATTGCCAGTGACGAGACTGAGAAGTTGATACAAGGCAGGTATGTAACAATTCCAAAAAAACGCCAAAAGTTGAGAAAGGCTATGAATCTCATCGTGAAGTTACACATGTTATGCTTGATAAAAAACTGAAATGTTATGTTATGTTGCATTTTACACGCCGAAGCATTTGCGAACTACTTTTGAAATTACGTTGTTTAGAACTGATGATACTAGTAGTTTTCTCGCACGATATTTACAATACGTAGTATTAAACCACCGGAATTTATCCTTGCCCGGTGAGTACACTGATGTATTTGATCATTCCGATTGCTATAAACCTCTCATTTCCTGCCAATGACCCATTTCAGTAATTTTCTCTGTACGCTTAATGATACTACCTATCCCCATTTTGCAATTCAGCGTATCCATTGTTTAGCAATTAACATTTATGCTTGTGCTCTCTCAGTTCAGAAAAATCGATAGTCATCAGTGAAAGTACAGATCACTATATCCTATGCTAAGCCTTTTAAAGCATAGTAAACAGTCAAGTAGGATAAAATAATGGCCTTCGATTTCCTTTTAAAAATGCCTTTATGAAAATACATCTACAAAACAAGTGGTTTCTTTAAGTGTCATTAGAATCTGTAAGCCCAAGTCAAGGCAGTAGCACACTTGTTTGATTCTAAACTAGCGTCTGCTATCACAAGCTGGTAATGTTGAGGAGATGTTAGCTATATACATTTGCACTATGTAAACGTGACATTTGCTCGTAAATAGGTTGATACCAAAGAGCATCTGTTTATAGTCGGTTGCAAGGCACCTACTGTGCCTTCATAATTGGCGTAACGCTAATTAAGCAGATGTATCATTTGAAAGTTTCTGCATTTTAGTAAAATTGAAGATATATATCAATAGTTTCGTGTGCAAATACTAATGGAATGTTATTTTTGGTATAGAAGCATGATTTTTTCTGCTCTTCCAATAAAGAGGAGTAAGATTTTCTGACAAGACACCAGCTTTTAAGAAAAGCCAATGATAAGAATACGCTTACCTGGAAACCTTTGCATACTGATGGTATGTTTGTCAGCGTTTTGCAGATGCTATCTTCAACACGCTTGCTTGTTAAAGGGCTACAAATGGGTGAGTGAGTTCGGTTTTATACGGAACCACGGCGCTTATTACGTATTCAGTTTCCACGGACAACGGTGCTCTTTCGGTCCAAGCTGCGTCGAAAACTTTCGGTATAAATTGAAATTTATGGATCGTGTAGGAGGGAAATTAGTCTGCTGAAATGTGCAGCAGAAGAGGGGCTAATTCGAAGGAAACAAGTTTTCAGACTCGAGTGTGATTCATTTGCCGCAAAACAATCAACTCGTCCAAATCATTACGCCAGCCAAAGTTAATTTGTTGGTTACCTGCCCTCATACCTCTATGCTGTGTGATGAATGAGTTTTTCCGATTGCAAAATTATCCTGATTTCCCGCGCACGTCATTTTGACGACGGCGCTTGTTTCTTATTAGATTATATTGCCCAAATTAATTCAAACGGGATAACCACGAACCTCTAAGTTATCGTAAAGAAGGGCGGAGCTGTAAGCAAAGCGTATGTACCGGCTGTTTGGATGGGCCGAGAGGGAAAAAATGCCTTCCCTAGAATCAACAAGGACAGGCGAACGTCATGACCGGAACATTTATTCGTGTGCTTAGGACAGCCGATAGTCCCCTGTTTGACAATGTAATTTTGTTACTGTATAT
This sequence comes from Ptychodera flava, assembly GCF_041260155.1. Classification (NCBI taxonomy): domain Eukaryota; kingdom Metazoa; phylum Hemichordata; class Enteropneusta; family Ptychoderidae; genus Ptychodera; species Ptychodera flava. Next base: position 22,767,911 of record NC_091945.1, on the reverse strand, counting down.
CACAAAATGCGTCAATCGCAAGATTACTTAAACGCCATTTGCTCATGATTTATAAACGATATTAAATTATATATATTAATTGACGCGGAAATCAAAGAATACACAGAGTGGAGGTAAAATGATCAATAGGGTTAAGCACATATTTTGGCATTTAATATTATTTCTGCTGTGTTTAGGTATTATACACCTTATAGTAGGATCACATAGTTTACTTTAGGAATTCTTGGGTGGGAAAGTTGTAACCTTTTCTGTTAACGGCCACATAGGTTAACTCATACTTTATTTGATTCGTCAGCAGTTCTTGTTTATAAAAGCGATGAACGTCATGAAATTGTTCTTTCGTGGCGAAAATGCCTCCGAGATTAATACAGGGTCAATTTAAATCTTCTGCATCCCTTGAAAATGATGTACGAATGTACACCCATGTGCGCTTCGAGGTGTTATACAAGAAAGCGTTGGTAAGTGGCCAAAATTGATAGGTTGCGAAACATGAGCGACTCAGGGTTCCCTCAAGAAAATTTCAAGATGAGGAACAGTCGGCAGCAACGGACGCGATACAGAACGCTTTTACAAACTGTTTGAAGCGTGAAAATCGCTGGAGTGCTAAGCTTTGTGAACACATTTTACCTTATTAGAACGCTGTCTAGTGGAAAAGTTCGAGATTGAAGTGGAGAACACGGAGATGTTCCCCCAAAAAGTTATTTAAACCGACTGAGCGGATTCGTTTACTGATTCCAGCTCTAGGTATCATTCCTTAGAAAAATAATTAAAATAAGTGTGCGTGCACACTCGATGCAGATGCCCACGGGGCTGTTTTTCGTTTGAGTGCCGATGCATTGTCTCTCATTGGCTGTAATAAAGTGGTAGTGTTTGAACGGAGCGGTATTGAATACGCTAAAAGGAACCGGGTGTATTCGAAAATGTTAGCGAAAGGCCCAATCTTTTAATGGTGCATTTCTTACGTAAAGAAACAGTATACTAAGGCTTTCCTAATTACAAAATACGCAAGTCTTGATTTTTACTTATTGTTGCATTATTGTGATCTCAAAAAACCCTGAAATTTCGATCTATCTTACATCTGATACCATCGCGAACTTTTCTTGTAATAAAAAATCGGCTAGGAACTTAATCACCCTGATTATTAAATCTAAAAAAACAATACTGGCGATTTTAGAAAGTTAACACATTGTATCTGTTAAATATGTACGATTCAGACGAGATTTCAAGATAATATGGTCAGTTGATCTACAGTGTACATGTAGCCAAGTGCATTCCCAAAGCTCATAAATGTTAACCAAAACAATGCTAAATACAACATATTAAGGATGTCGGGAAAAATGCGTGGTGTGCATAGATGCATGGATATATACACATGCACATTGATATAGACATAAAAAGATATAAGAGATATACCTAATAACTAAGGTACATAGATAGATGCGTACATGCATGACAGAGATAATTAGATAGATAGAAAGAAATACAGATCGATCGATAGATAGATAGATAGATAGATAGATCAATCGATAGATAGATAGACATACTGATAGATAGATAGAGAGATAGATAGATAGATAGATAGATAGATAGATAGATAGATAGATAGATAGATAGATAGATAGATAGATAGATAGATAGATAGATAGATAGATAGATAGATAGATAGATAGATAGATAGATAGATAGATGGATGGATGGATGGATGGATGGATAGATAGATAGATAGATAGATAGATAGATAGATAGATAGATAGACAGACAGACAGATAGATAGATAGATAGATAGATAGATAGATAGATAGATAGATAGATAGATAGATAGATAGATAGATAGACAGACAGACAGACAGACAGACAGACAGACAGACAGATAGATAGATAGATAGATAGATAGATAGATAGATAGATAGATAGATAGATAGATAGATAGATAGATACAGACAGACAGACACACACACACACACAGACACACACACAGAAAGAGACAGACAGACACACAGACAGATAGAGACACACGGAGACATGTTACGTTTTGTAACGTTACGTAACGTTGTAGTAGGTTAGATGACATTTCATCACGCTAAGTTACATTAAATTACATTAAGATTTTTTTTTATTTGTGTGTTGGAATTTCAGTCGTATTGATCACAGTGTACATGCAAATATAGACATTTATCAATGATCAGTTGTTAACGGAGAAATGCTTCTCAGACTGCGTTTTTTCTTACCGTGTTATCTTGTTGATTAGATTCGCAAAAGCATCGAAATACTGGAGTCAAGGTATTTGTTCAAAGTCGTAAATATGTACGACCCTTTGGAGTTTATTTCATCCTATTGACAGTTCCGTAGTATTTCTCTGCAGTTTATTCATCAGGCGTCTAATTTAGAATGGAAATATGCCGATATAAACCCCTTCGTATGTAGGCCAGAGGCCTTAAAAGGCCACGCACGGTCTCTCAGCAAACTCCCATAGGGTACCAGCAAATATGCGTTAATTCTCGTTGGGGCTTCGTAGTAAATAAATGTAGTTCGTTGTGTTCGCTCACCAAAGCATCCTGAATTAGTTTTGTCCTCTCAATGTCGTTCATGCTGTGCAATTTATAAAAGAAAATTCGCTACAGAAATTTGTATGATACCTGACATATGAAAATTCTTTTCCGAAGATTTCTGAATTTTAATATCTCAATTCTTACAAATTCAAGTACGTGTTCATTGTCAGAATATAAAGACTATCGGTTTTATTCACAGTGAGTGCAAGGATTTGATAATTTATTGGCCTCATACTTTTCTAATCTGCAGCTGTTCAGCTATTCTACATCGATTTATTTACAATGATTAGTGGCCGGCCATGAGAGCAATTTATCACCAATTTCCTTCAAATCAAAGATTGAATGTATTTTGAAGTTGGTACGCGGAAAGACGTCTTGCTCATGATTGGCCAAAGGGGATTTTGTCAGAAGAGAGTTTCCCAATACCACTATGATTATTTCTATCTTGTTTAGACTTTTTCGACAGCGTGATAACGTTTCAGTTGAGTGCGAATGCATAGTTGAGCCATTCAGAAGTATTTTAGTACCAAGAACGCAGTGGATAGAGTTCTTCCTGTTTATCCGAACACGCCACAGTTGTGCATAATCAGCACTGTATGGATAAATAGTCTAATGTTCACACATGAACGTCGACAAGACAATCTAGAACGGCCGCTTTCATATTTTAAAGTTCAATTCCTCATCGAACTTTAGGCATGAGCGCGTAGCTCAGTTGCAAATATGGTCTTGTTAAATTTGATACCATCAATACACGTAGGATGAAAAAACAAAAATATTGTGTTATGCTATATGTAGTTCATAAATGTAAGTCAGTGATAGTCATCTTATTTGACTGTCTTTTCATTCAAATATATATAAATACCCTGCGCAGTACATACAGAAATGGCCATTTTTAAGAGTTTTTTCGGGCTGATATTGATATTATTTTGATACAAGGGTTTCGGACAATGGGACATTTTTAAAACTGGTAGACGACACAAAGGCTAGATTCATCGAAGGTAACCCCACGGGCGGACGACATCAAAATGTGCGAAATAAGACGACATGACAATCTTATCCAGATGAATAGATACTTCCTTTCTGGAATATTAAAAATCTTCCCAGTATAAGAAAGGTGAGAACTTTTCTCAGGAAAGTGTTCTTACTTGCAAACAGCCGGCATCAACATGACAAGCACGATGTTTTCGTCCGGTAAGAAAATTTAACAATGAACTGAATATTTTGCTACTGTCAGCACTCAAAAATTCGCGTTTCTCAAAGTCTCAAGTCTAGGCGTTCATATTAAATATAAATACATACCAAAGATAAGAATCGTGGTAAAATGAAAACTCCCTGAAGTTAAAAAGATAAGCGTAGCATCACATTTAGTTTTCCGTTGATTGAAGTGCTGACAGGTTTTCCGGCAGAGATAGTATGAATAATGTATGCAAATTAATATTTTAAACCATTGGTAGATGGTGAATGGCGCTTCGACAGGAACATTGCTGGGGTAAAAAAACTGTTGCTTAAAAATGGTGATAAAGGTTGACAAATGTGGGATGTTTATTTCATCCAAACAGACCAGTAGAACATGATTTTATGATACAAATCACTTTTTATGACTTGTTCTGAGATCCTAAAATCGATAAGAGTGCCAAGAAACCTTTTACTGCGCCCTGTACTTCGGTGATTGAAACCTTTCTCGTGCTGTAGGCAACAGCGACATAGACACACGTTGACTACCGTGAGAACGTCATTTCCCTCGGTAATAGACATAAAGAAATTTTCAGTTTCTTTGATTTTCTTTTTCGATAGACTCTAGGCGATCGCAAGTAGCGCTATATCCGAGGAAGATTTGAAACTGCCAGAGGAAATAAGGTCAAACCACAGCGCTATCAGTTGTATAGTCACAATCGCAAAGTTTCCTGGTGTTTGCAAACCCTATCTTCACGTGCGATGTCTTGAAATCATGAAATTTTACTTCCACAAATCACCCGACGTGACACGATGTTATAAAGTATATTCTTCAACATTTCTTAGCTACGATTATGATCGAACAGCCTGTGAAGAAGCCAGTATATTCCGTAATCATGTTTAATCTGATATTATGTTTTACATTGTAATACATATACTTGTCAAATTGCAATTAAAGGGACAAAGTCGGCCATTTTTCATGAATTTTGTTTGATACGAGATACTACTTTATATTGTTTGACATGTTGAAAGATACTCAATGAATGGGTGACCATGTATATATTCGACCCCTGTTTTAGACAAATTAAATGAAACCATGGCGAGAATTAATTAATGGTCATTACCATTAATTCATTCTCGCCATGGTTTCATGTATCGTGTCTAAAACCGGGGTCGAATATATGCATGGTCACCCATTCATTCAGTATCTTTCAACATGTCAAATTATATGAGTAGTATCTCGTATCAAAGAAAATTCATGAAAAATAGGCCGACTTTGTTCCCTTATGGAACATTGACAGCCACCTGACAGATAATCATCGTGTAGACAGAGTATCCAACATGCATTTCACATGCTTATGGATTTAGATTGACATCGATGACCAAAACAATAAGGCGTACTATATCCCCATAAAGAGTTTGTCTGGGAAGCTGACCAGACTAGTAGTAAAGAGCATTTTCTGAGTGTTTGGGATAATTACAGTGTTCATGTCCTTTGACGTTCCACCCATATTTATAAGACATCATCATAAATTAAGGCTACTACCCTTTTAATGTCCGAGAGTAAAAGGTGCTATCATAGTTCATTTTAAGTACACTTGAAGTACTCGGATTGACCATGTTATTATCAGATCCACCGACAGAGCTAATGAAATTCATACAGATACATTTCGATCTTTCAGTATCTAGCAGAGTGCGTGTGTTTTCCAAAGGCTAAAATAGTTAAATAATTAATAGTAAAGTAATTAATAATTAAACACTTATAAAATTATTCCCTATTACGCTAGCTCAAAGCAACAAAAACCATGAGAAGGCATTTACAAAAGTGTCCAGAGGAAGTATCGGTCGGGCTGCTCACAATAGTGTAGGTCCTGATGGAAGACTCAGGGAGGCCAAAATTTGACCCTGAAAATGTATCTAATCAGTAAACCTAACCATGGAATGTTTTAAATTTTGACTTTATATTCAAAAGCACTGTGGTCCTGACTGTGAGGTACGCAAAAATGAGCAATGTAAGTTGGTTGAATAATTAGCTAACGTTATTGTAATGACTAATTTTTAAGCTTTTTTCACATGATTTTCTTCTAACATGACAGCGCATTGCGTGTGATCATATATTTACCTAAAAAACTCTTCGACGCCTAAAATATTGACTAGGCCTACTTACTATTTCATGCATTCCATTACGTCATATCTTATAAGACTTTTATTGCATGTTGCGTGATAGCCTTGCTCCCTATGTCAATCAAGGCCTTTCTCGGTCTATCATTGTCGTAACGTGCGCGTTTGCGATACCCTCCAGACACCAACCATTACTGCTTATTCTTTACTATCAAATGACGTCATGCACGTGTTTCGAATTTCCAGCTGATGGACAACGTGCGCGACCCGCGTGCTGTATGCAGTGCTACAGTGTAGACGACAATGCCATGCCATGCCTGACACATTTTACGTGTATGGATGTAATAATCAATAAAATAGGGAAGTTGGAAAGATATTTTTATGATGCCGAAAAATCAAGAAAGTTGAGTAGACTTCGACGTGAGAAAAAGGCAGGTCACTCTGTTAGCATCTGGTACCATGTTGTTTTGCCCGTCACTTGGTAACAAAGATGTCATGGATGACATGTCCAGGTCACGTGATTGATGGTAAAGAATTCATTAGTTTACTAAGACTGGTAATTTCTATTGGTCTAAAGGTGGCATTCCATCGGAACAGTTTTTTGAACACTTCATGCTTGCGATGTTCTCCTGGTCTGCTACCATTTTGAATCCTGAAGAGTATTTGATAACATTGTCACATCCTTTTTATTATGTATATCTTTAACCCATATTGTATCATACCAATATATTAATGGCGCAAACACAGCGATCTGATTGGTCGAGATGTGCAAATAACCGTGCTATATTTATGATATGGCACGGTCGGAACACGAGCGAGCTCTCAGCTTGGGAAATATCCTTTTGGCGTTTACGCCAGAATTCAGATATTACTGCTATAATACACCATCTCTGCAACGGCTATACCACTCTGCTTTGACAATTCACTCCACAAATGCTCTCGGTCGTTCATTTATGTATATATTGTGAACTGGTCAAAACCCCGTGGTACACCGTCTCTGGATGTGGTTTATTGCTTGGGATAAACATGCACGTAATTACTACAAATTTTAAAGCCCATTATATTATTGGTTTGACAAAAATATAGAGAGAAACGAAAGTTAATATATCATATTTTTGTAAGTTGATACATGGTTGACCTGACAATGTATATGATGAAATCCGGAACATTATCGAAGTAAATATTTGAGAGTTGATTCTAGAAAACCATACTTTTCAAAACGTGAATATATTGATCTGTGGTGACTTTACAAAGACTGCCCATTAAGTATCTTCTGCTTTAACGAATACGTGTACTTTAATTTTTTACTTCACTTAAAGACGGAACTAACAAAGATGTCCAGGAATGCCAAGATTTCTGTGACGTCAGTATGATAATTCAAACAACATTTAAATACTCAAATGCCATATTTATCCTTGACACGATACACTTGAGTCATACATATATCATGGGTAATAAGTGAATCATTAACCAAACTTCATAAGTGTTTAAACTTACAGGTTTTGGATTTCCTTGTCAAGATTTGACGCGTCGTTCTTTCCTTTGCGCTCTGACCTCTAAAGCAAGGGCAAATGATGCGCTCTGACCTCTAAAGCAAGGGCAAATGACACCATGATGTCATCGACCTCTTGATGCCATTTTCATTTTAGTGATTAGAAAGAAACATCTTGCCGATACCTTCATCAAGGTCAAGTTTGCTGTTCCCTGTTTTTCTTCCAGGGTAAAGATAAAAGGTGTCATTCGAAATGTTTGCAGTAAGGCAAATCTGTATATATATTTGCAAATCTAATATTTATTTATTTATTTATTTATTTATTTATTATTACTAAATATTGCCAATTTAGCTAAAAGTTCTTTTTGTTGTATATTTCATTTGCCTATCATCCATCTATCGCGGCATGTGGCCTCTTTAAAATTTCAATTCAACACGTTGGTGACTTGTATATCGGGTATTAATCTCAACTCAAAGTATCGCTAAGATACAACATGGCCCCCAGCACTCGTGGGCTTTCGCCATTTAATGCAGGCACTTTTTCAATCCGACGTTTAGCTTGGAATTAATCACCCTTTGACCTTTTCGAACCGCAATTCAACACGTACAAGTCGTCGACGATCGTAAAGTATTATCGGATGTGAATCTCACAACCCCGAGAAATACTCAGATCCAAGATGGCCATCAGCGCCAATAAGCGTTCGCGACAAACTAAGAAGCTCTTGCATTCTCTTATGTTCGACTGGAACAAAATTAACAATGGCAAATACAGAATGAGAGTGACCTTTCAGTGTAGTCCAAAGAGCACTGACTATTCATGACCACTTATCATTGGCTTTTCAGTTCAAGTATCCAGTATTTAAAGTTTTTGGCCCTATGTTATGGAAATTCCTCAGGTATATACTGCTCGCGTAACGTCAGGCACCATGCACGGCAGAGAAGTACACGGGAAAAGCCTACAGTCACCACCGGAAGCAGAGAAGCGGCAATGCGGTTGGAATCTCTCTCTTAATTTGGAAGAAAACTGTCAGAAGAAAGCCGATGGCGAGTGAAAAGATTTACAGGAAAAAGAAGGCTTTAAAAATATTTGCTTTCTTTTATCACGGAAAAAGCTTCTACGTGCAACGGTATCAGATTGGAAGAACTCGGTGTATAATACAGTGCTAATGGTGTCATTACCACCTAATGGTTTGTGACATTTTAGGCAAATTGGCTTTTAGTTCGCGTTTCAAGGAGTTTTGAACGAAAAGGGCTGTGTCATTACAGCGCGTCCAATTCCCGCTCAAACTTCACCGAGAGATACGGTTTCGTATTTTTAGCAGTCGGCTACTGAACACCGTAGCATCCTGTATATAGGTGGGCATGGTAAATGTAGATAGTAACAAGCTCCAGAGAAACATACTCGTCGAGCTGTTTATTCAGTAGTACCGCTCGGCTGGTTGCCTATAATGGGGTCGCTTGAAAATTTGCGTATGCGTTCTCATACTCGACAAAATGTGCGTGCATTAAGCAATTCTGAAAGTGGGATGAAATGAGTTATTATCATTAACGGTCACAACATTCAGCTTTTAAAACCTTTACTTTTTTAGAACTGAGTCGTACTCTAATCGCTGACAAAAATATACTATTTTCTTCATCTGGGGAGTCAGAGAACGGTCATCTTGCTGGAGCCTTTTCTTTAAATTGTGTACTGCCGCTTCAATCTAAGTGTGTTTTGTTTACTTTTTACTATGTTTGTTTTCGAAATCTTCTTTTAGAGGATATTCTGATTCATAACTCTTAAGATGAACACATGTCAAAGATTTGCCTTATCATGAGGTCGTGTTCCGACAAATATCAACCTGCCCATCTTAATATTCCGCCATAACTTTTTTTTTCTAGCAGATACACGCACCCTGCCTTAGACGGTTTTTTTCTCAGTAAATTTTCTGTTATTCTCGTATCATTCAAACATGCCATCGTTCTTTCTGTCTGTCGCGCTATCGTCGAAAATATCTCGACAATCCCGACCATAAAACGTCGCTTGTGTATCAATCAAACTGCCAGGTTGATGCCATGGTAACAGGAGTGCGCTCGATCGCTCCGCCATCAAAGCCGAAGCGAGATTAGTAAAAGTCAGCGCACTTAATGCAAATAAAAGTGATAAACATACGACTCCTGTGTGACACTCTGTGAGATCTCTTTTCATTGCAAAATAACAGAGGAGATGCGAATAAAATTGAAACAAATGCGAGGCTGGACACCACGCTGCGTCGACCGTTGAATCACATCAACAGCGCAGCGGGCACACCGTAGACCCTCACTGCGTGAATAACGCTTTCAATTGCAAGGTATTAAAATCCCCGCTGGACAGAAATAAGGCCCGCTATCGCGGTTATTGATTCGTCAGTGACACAATGGCAGTCAAATTATAGGAATGATAGCCTGAAATGTGAATCCTCCGCTGGCAATTTCTTCTAAACGGTAGTTGAAATACACAATAATAATCCCCCTGAAGTCAGCCCTTGCGCACAATATGTTGGTAAACGTTTTATTAAAAGGTTTTCGGCGCTCTAATTGGATATTTTAAATCGCAACTCAAATTGGATGTGTTTATCTCTCTTTTTGAGTATATGTGGCTAAGAAACTCAAGAATGCGGCGTCCGTCAAATCCTGTCAGACTGAGCGGTTTAAAAAGATCGCCACCCAAGCGTTGAATTGGAAAGCTGGCGAAGTGATGTCGATCACGCCCTCTGGCGTTTCGGTCTTTCCAAAACCATCCGTGTCTTAAAATCTTCTGCTTTTAAATTACCTTTGCGTGTTGCCCAGGGTTTAATTCTTTTGTTTGGTCCACCGTCAAGAGACGAGGAGCATCTAGCGGCGGAAGGTGACGTCACTAGAAGGATACCTCTCTTCCGATTTGAATTTCACTGAAAATTGCTATCCAATTCGTGTTTACAACTTGAATTTCGTCAGACGCGCTGTACGAAAACGTAGATATCCTCGTCATTAAACCAAGCCCAATGTTTATATATGTTATTAATACTATTATCAATTACACATATAGGTATTAAACCAAGCCCAATGTTTATATATGTTATCAATATTATTATCAATTACACATATAGGTATTAAACCAAGCCCAATGTTTATATATGTTATCAATATTATTATCAATTACACATATAGTTATTAAACCAAGCCCAACGTTTATATATGTTATCAATATTATTATCAATTACACATATAGGTATTAAACCAAGCCCATTGTTTATATATTTTATCAATATTATTATCAATTACACATATAGTTATTACGCCAAGCCAAATGTTTATATATGTTATCAATACTATTATCAATTACACATATAGTTATTAAACCAAGCTAAATGTTTATATATGTTGTCAATATTATTATCAATTACACATATAGTTATTAAACCAAGCTAAATGTTTATATATGTTATCAATACTATTATCAATTACACATATAGTTATTAAACCAAACCCAATGTTTATATATGTTATCAATATTATTATCAATTACATATATAGTTATTAAACTAAGCCCAATGTTTATATATGTTATCAATATTATTATCAATTACATATATAGTTATTAAACTAAGCCCAATGTTTATATATGTTATCAATATTATTATCAATTACACATATGGTTATTAAATCAAGCCCAATGTTTATATATGTTATCAATATTATTATCAATTACACTTATGGTCATTAAACCAAGCCAAATGTTTATATATGTTATCAACATTATTATCAATTACACATTTAGTTATTAAACCAAGCCAAATGTCTATTTGTGTTATCAATACTATTATCAATTACACATATAGGCATTAAACCAAGCCCAATGTTTATATATGTTATCTATATTATTATAAATTACACGTATAGTTACTAAATCAAGCCCAATGTTTATATATGTTATCAATATTATTATCAATTACACATATAGGTATTAAACCAAGCCCAATGTTTATATATGTTATCAATATTATTATCAATTACACATATAGGTATTAAACCAAGCCCAATGTTTATGTTTTTATATATTTTATTATTATTAATTATAGTGCTCGTAGCAAGGGCAACACTCAGTACAAAGTTATGATATATGTTCAACATAGTACGTGCCTCGAAACCATAAGACTTAAACTTATTCTCTCAGTTTCCTTAGGAACTTTCAACCAAACTCTTACCAAAAGGAGAATAAAATTCAGGGCTCATCATTCAAAGTTTGGTACTACGGAAATGAATTATCCAACAGATGCCGATATTTGAACTTCGAAATGACTGTCATCATGTCATTACTCTACTGGGATTTTTTCATTTTCGCAAAACAACAAACATATATATTATATATATATATATATATATATATATATATATATATATATATATATATATATATATATATATATATATATATATATATATATATATATATATATATATATATATATATATATATAATATATCGCAACAGCACTCTCATATGCTCTTTGTTCACAGTATTACAGTTTGGAGGAGCGGTCCTTTTTTTACTTCTTAAACGGTTAGAAGTCTGGTACTTTTAGCTAATATAGTAAGCTTTCACCTGGGAGGATAATTAAAATGTAGAAATGACATTAACAGCATTTTCCCTTTCTTAAAGGTACTTGTATTTTATCCGAATCAGTGATAGATGTAGTAAATTATCATATACCCATGACCGTATCCGTGTCTCCTCTGACGCGTCGTGACGTGGAACGTAAAACATCAGTCTGATACGGCACGTTATACGTCATCAATTGTTGTTTATTTCCGATTTTGATGTTGTGATGTTCATCTTGCATTCAACGATCAAATCCATCTTTTTCACTTCAATCAAAATTTACCGATATAAAACGAAAAATATTACTAGTACATATGAATTTAACGTTCCTTTATTTCAGATCCTAAGAGAGTTACAGGACAGGTTGTTGTAGAAAATTAAAAGTTGATGTTTTCAATCTGTTGTATTTCGCGCTACTTCGTCGTTCCTGTTCACGTCAGCCATGTTTCAGCAAGAGTTATCAAAGTGAATTCAAACTTACAATATTTTCCGTGTGATAATTATCCACCAGAACACCGGGACGGTGACCAGAATTAGTAAATTGGCTCCATTACTTTTCTGAGCTGCGGTAAATTGCGCTGAAATAATCCTGTTTAGACTGTATACACTCGACACGATGCGATCGACGACTTGATCAGCTGTTGTAAACAAACATGTATCAATGCGCTCAGACCAACGGCAGAATATAAAAACATAGTCCCTTCAAAAGACTGACAAAACCTAATAAAATTTCTTTATTTTTAATTACCTTTTACATAAATATACGGTCATGGGCATATGATAAGTCGGTTATCCCACGATATCAGCGCTTGGTTGGGACGTATTGCAACTCGTGAGGGTGCGCGCCGCATCACACTCGTCTTCGACTCGTGTGATGTGGCTCGCACCCTCACTCGTGGCAATACGTCCCAACCAAGCGCTGATATCGTGGGATAACCTCATGGTATTATTGGCACTCTGCAATGCTAAAAATATCATAAAACCAGTTTGTCGGTCCATAGGGAGGATAGTAATGCCGTTTACGGCCGACGGATAGCAGACATTTTCCTCAGTTTAACCAGAACGTTCATTTCCCCTCCCAGTTAGCAATATAAAATAGAGTTTTTCAATATTCTGAATGATGGCAGTAAAACTTGAGGCTAGATTTCTCAAAACGTTCATTTGGTAAACACTGTGACTGCGAATAAAACCGTTCATTTACTTCTAGTTACGCCAGCCTAACAAGTGTCTTCAATGCTAGATAACTGTAGCTTGTTTTCAGATATTTCTTGATTAGAAATCAAATCCTTATCTTTATGGCCCTGACATACATTTTGCAGGCGCGGTTGAACAGAAGAAGGGCTAGAGCGTGTACATGGCCGGTACATGTACATCGTACGACCGAGGTCACCGCAATAACCGTATCAGGGCGGTTAAGGTAGCGGTAAAGGCTATTTTTGCACCAATTATTTTCTCAGAGTTAATGTAAAGTTTCAAGTGTTAGAATCAAGATATTTAGTTCAAATTTTCAGGATAACTCCCTTAGATAATACTTTCTCTAAAGAATATAAAAATTGTATATTTGTAGCCATCATTTTGAAATATGACACCAATCAATATTAAAATTTAATTTTTCATATTTTTTTATATTAATAATTGGATAGTATTAATGTGACCAAGATTTTTGATAAAATGTAAAGTATAGTTTCTTTTGCATTGTAGTTATCAGCAACACGCATTCTCTTTGTGATGCATATCAAAAACTGTTACGTCATTGAAAGGCGCCCTCGCGAGGCAGAGAGGTGACATCGGTCTCTTTGCTAACATGGCTGCCTTGAGTAGGTTGGTAACTTTCTGTCACTGTTTACAATCGCTCATAAAAATGTGTAATCTTTGACATCCGAGTCTATTACTGAGATGGAATTGATATTTAGTGTCTAGAGAACTCTCAACTGTAATATTATGAAGGATGTTTAGGATTTCGTGAATTTTGAGCATTTCTTTTGAGTGGATGGATTTGTTATTGATAGTCACATGTTGCATTGTAGTGCTATGGCCGAGCTATTGTTTGTCATATTTGTCATTGCTGCCGTCAGCTATTTGAACTTTCTCAGCTTTAAGCCTTGAACACATTGATGCTCAGTAACCTAAGTAATATCCTCTGCTTTCCCAGAATTTCTGTAAACAGTTTTGACAAGTTTGGAAACAGTTCATTTTGTTAGCGTCAGCACAGTTACTGTGAAACATGCCGCAATATGATTCTGTTTGCCGTGATATGCGTTTTTGAACAGAGACTGTAAGTTTTGCTTGAAGTTAGAATGATATTTTTGATGCATATTTTGTCAACTTGTGTAAATAAGTATTGTAATTCTCTCTTGCTAACATGGCTGCCTTGAGTAGGTATTGCCATGGACAGATGGAGCCGCTGACTGAATAGCAATAAAGGCATTAAAGTTGCAGTGTTTAACCATGTCTGCGAGTAAGTCAGTGTATGAAAGTGACACCCTAGAGGGTTTGGATTAAAACTACACAACGCAATGCTAGACAACATCGACGAACACAACCGAACCGACGGAAGGGGTCACATTTGGTGCCGAGACCAGGATGTCCTTGTATTGTTATTGGTTAGTGGAATTATCTGCTCATGGATGAGATGGTTTGGACATTACCGCAGTCAAGTTAATTCTCTTTGAAGACGGACATCCCGGAGAAGCCATTCAAGCTTTTTTTGCTATGGATAATCAATGTAAGAATGTTCTTAAATTGAGTTTATTGATTCGAAAGTTTTGAAATAGAAGTTGGTTGTAAACTTTGAACAGATTGAGTGAATTTGAGAATTGTAATACTTAAATACAAAAGACAAGTTTTCATTTTCATGATTCAAAATCTGTTCCATTATTCACGAGTTTTTGTTTTGTTAGAGTGAATTTAATTTTCTTTCCTGTAAATTTCATTTGCTACACCACTGGTTGGTTGTCCAGTATAACTTTTCAAGACTCAAGTTTGATTTTGCAATCTGTTTATAACATCTGCTGTGCATTTTGTTGTATTAAGGCTGTACTATCCTACGTGTATATTAAGGCTACACTGGCTAATACATTGTCTTAAGGTTGAAGTGTCTCTTACACAATTGAATTGATAACATCTGCTGTACATTTTGTTGTATTAAGGCTGTAATATCGTACTCTGTATATTAAGGCTATACTGGCTATTATATTGTCTTAAGGTTGAAGTGTCTATAATACAATTGAAAGATTGTTCTGTACAGCTGATTTCATTCAAGTTGAGTTTGTATTGTAGATTTTCACATATTTTCAAAAATATTTGAAGTGTTTATTGACAGAACATTGACAAAATGCAGTATACACCAGGTCCTGGTGATGATTTGTTAACTTTTGATTTAGTTGGGCCAGATTCCAGTATTACTCCACCAAGTAATAATCAGTCCACATTACCACCACCTAGTCAACATGTTCCTCATATGCCTTATTATGATCAAATTCCTATGTTAGCTCAGCCACCTTTTATACCATCTGAAAATATTGGCTTGCCCAGTGCAACATCAACACAATACAGGCCTATAACAAATAACATGACAGGTGGAAATGTGTATGCTAGTCAACAACCAAATGTAGGTGTACAACCAGGCCAAAGGGAGATTAATTACTGCCCTCCACATTTGCAACCTCCTTTACAGTCACGCGCACAGACTATTCCCACATACAATCAACAGATACAACCATATCCACAGACTCAGCCATGCCCTGAATACAGAATAACATCCTCTCATCAAGTACGTGGTGTACCAATCTTCAGTGGTAGTCCAGATGGCAAAGTTTTGGTGGAAGATTGGATTAGAGATATTCAGTACTTGTTTGAAGCTGGGCCAATGCCAGAGTCTTTGAAGTTTTCCACGGTTATTCGACATTTAAGTGGTGAAGCTAGGAAGTTGGTCCTCAACTTGCCACCTGGTGAACAAACAGTACAGCGAGCATTTGATGAACTACGTGCTGAATATGGTGATGGTTTATGGTCAGTAGATCCCATGGGAAATTTCTATGAACGAGTACACAGCGCCCTGATGAATCTCCTCGCTCATTTGCAATTGCTCTAGAAGATATACTCAGGAAAGTTGAAAGTAAGCTCAACAATGGTAGACCATTACCAGACCGAGACTACAAACTTACTCATCAGTTTATGAAAGGTCTGCGTGATCAAGAGATATATCAGTGATTATCACCTACGAGAATACATGAGATGACATTTGAACTTCGATACATTTCAAGAGAGGAAAGGTTCAGTTTTACCAAACCTAGGAAAATCAAGCACAGCCTCATGTAACAAAGGATAATAGTGCATCCCAAGATAGTCAGCAGTCGTCAGAGGTAACCAAGTTGTTACAAACAATTGCCATGAATCAAGAGGAGCAAAATAAAAGGATCTTAGAGCTGGAAGGTAAAGTGACTGTCAAGAAGAGTAGTAAAGAGTATGTCTGCCATCGCTGTGGTCAACCAGGACATATAGCAAAAGGCTGCCGTTCTAAGCCACTACCTGATCAGTCAAACAAAGGAGACAAGTCTTTAAAAGGATAAAGCCTGTGAAAGCG
This sequence comes from Ptychodera flava, assembly GCF_041260155.1. NCBI lineage: Eukaryota > Metazoa > Hemichordata > Enteropneusta > Ptychoderidae > Ptychodera > Ptychodera flava. Next base: position 22,751,391 of record NC_091945.1, on the reverse strand, counting down.
GGACATTTCACAGGCGAAAGTCATCGCAGTCCCAAACACATAATAAAGATTGATTCATCTTCTGGCCAACAGAGTGAAGTGGTGAAACAGTTTGTAGGACCACTGAGTGAAACTGAAGTAGAGGTTAATGGTGTTACATGTAAGGCACTTATTGATACTGGATCTCAGGTGACTACAGTAACAGAATCCTTCTACACAACGCATCCTCAACTTGCAAGCCAGACACCTGAATCTACTGATGTTTTTTGATAGAAGGGGCTGCAGGTCATGATGTTCCTCATGGTGGTGTGATTCGCCTGGACTTGACATTCCTTGGAAGAACGTACACACAGGTGCCAGCATTTGTTGTTCCCGATACAGAGTATCGTCTAGATGTACCATTGCTTGTTGGAACTAATGTAATCCGTACAAGTCAGAATGATTTGAGAGCCCTTCATGGTCACTGTTTTCACAGCAAGGTCAAAAGAGCCTCAGATGTATGGTATACTGCTTACAGAGAACTCGGCAAGTGTGAACTTGGTGGGAGGACAGGTAGAATTGGTCAAGCCAGTACTGTGGTCGTCGTCCTATGGTAATTCAACCAGGGGAAGAAACTCACATTCCATGTCGTGCTCCAAGAGGTCCAGCTGGAGTGCCCTACACAGCTCTTATTGAAGGGCCACAATCAAAGCATTTGCCAAATGGAATTTCTGTTGGTAAAGTTTTAAATGATGTTCAAGATGGGCGTACCAAAGTAAGAGTGTTCAACTATTTGACCAGACCAGTAACTATTTGGCCAAAAACATATCTGGCTGAAGTACATGCAGTGATTGATGAAGAAGAGTTTCCAGTCTCTAGTTTTCAACCTGATGAGAAGAATGGGAATGTTCAGTCTTCTTCAACTCCTGATGGAAGAGGAAGAGGAAGAAAGAAAAACAGAATGAGACAGATTCATAAACGGGAACATGCTCCACTTAAAGTCCAACCATCTACTCAGTGTCACAACATCATCAAGGATGAGAACAAAGTAAATATTCTCTCCCAGATTTGACTGATTCTGCAGTTGAAAATCAAGAACAACTACACAAGTTGGAAGTCTTGCTTGAGAAGAACTCTGACATATTTTCAAAGCACTCACTGGACTATGGACGAACAGTAACAGTTAGACATGAAATACCATTAATTGATAGCCAACCCTTCCGTCTACCTCCACGTCGGATTCCTCCTGCTCAGTACCAAGAGGTTAGGAAACACATTGAAGATATGGCAGCCGCTGATGTTATTAGACCGAGCAAAAGTCCATATGCTAGTCCCATTGTTGTCGTTAGGAAAAGAGATGGTACTCCTAGAATATGTATAGACTATAGACAATTGAATCTGCGATCATCCGTGATGCTTACCCTCTACCCCGCATTGATGATGCTCTAGAATCATTGGGAGGTGCCAAGTATTTCTCAACATTGGATCTCACTGCTGGCTATTGGCAAGTAGAAGTTGAGGAGCGAGATAAACCCAAGACAGCATTCACCACGCCTATGGGATTGTACGAGGCAAACAGAATGCCATTTGGTCTACAAAACGCCCCGGCTACATTCCAGAGATTAATGATGTCATGCCTTGGTGATCAGCATTTCTCCACTGTATTGATATATTTGGATGACATCATAATCTTTTCTTTTCAAGGACTTTCGATGAGCATCTTGATAGAATGCAGCTAGTGTTTGATCGACTACGAGAGCATGGTCTAAAGTTAAAGCCACAGAAATGCCATCTGCTAAGAAGGAAGTACATTACCTTGGCCATGTGGTGTCTGCAGATGGTATCAGTACAGATCCTGAAAAGACAAGAGCGGTGAAGGACTGGCCTCGACCAAGTAACAGGAAAGATCTACTGAAGTACCTTGGATTTACGGGCTACTATAGAAGATTTATTGAAAGTTACAGTAAGATTGCTGCACCGTTGTTTAAACTCACCTCTGGAGATCCTAGTAGACGTTGGAAAGGAAATGGTCTAAAGAAAGATGTGCCACCGTTTATCTGGAGTGAAGCATGTGAGGACGCATTCCAATGTTTGAAGCAGAAACTCCTTTCAGCACCCATCCTTGGCTATCCAGATTTTACCAAACCATTCACATTGCAGACTGACGCATCGTCTCAGGGATTGGGAGCGGTTTTGGTTCAACAACAAGATGGAAGAGATAGAGTCATCGCTTATTGTAGTCGTGGCTTACGACCACCAGAAACCAGATATCCAGCACACAAATTGGAATTTCTCTGTTTAAAGTGGGCTGTAACAGACAAACTGAGAGATTATCTGTATGGAAATCAGTTCACTGTGCTTACAGACAATAACCCTCTGGTATATGTGATGTCGTCTGCCAAGTTAGAAGCCACTTGTCAACGCTGGGTTTCCCAGCTTGCTATGTTTGATTTTGACATTAAATATCGACCAGGCAGAAGCAATGCCAACGCAGATGCATTGTCAAGGATACCTAAACAAGATGTTGCCCAGACTCTGAAGGCAGTATGTAATGTATCAAAGTGCACAGATGAAGGAAATCCCATGACAGAGAATGAAGATTGTATAAAAACTGTTCCTTCGTATTCAGACACACTGCAAGGTATGACATTACAGGATTTGAGATTTTGTCAACAGCAGGATTCTTCAATATTTGAGGTTATCCAAGCCAGACGCTCGTCTAGGAAACCAGGAAGACGACAAATGAAAGATTTCAGTGCAGAAACTAGGTTGTTAGTACATCAGTGGGAAAAGTTGGTTACTCGAGATGGTGTTCTTTATAGGAAGATTCATCCACCCAAGGGAACCAAAACATTTCAGCTCGTTTTGCCACTCAAATATAGACAAGATGTCTTCCAGAAACTTCATTGTGAAATGGGTCATTTGGGATTCGATAAAACTTTGGATCTCATACGTGCACGTTTTTATTGGCCTAAGATGTACATGCAAGTGAAAACTTGGTGTGACCAGTGTGAAAGATGTTGTCTCAGAAAAGCTGATGTCAAGACCGTGCGAGCACCCTTAGTTAGTGTCACTACATCAGAGCCATTGGAACTAGTGTGCATAGACTTTTTGACCTTGGAACCTTCAAAAGGAGGTGTTGAAAACGTGCTAGTTGTTACTGATCATTTTTCGAGATATGCCCAGGCTTATCCTACATTAAACCAAGAAGCGACAACAGTTGCAAAAGTTCTGTGGAAAAACTTCATGTGTCAGTATGGTTTTCCTCTCAGATTGCATTCAGACCAAGGAAGGAATTTTGAAAGTGCTCTCATAAAGGAACTCTGTCAGATTACTAATACGATCAAGTCCCACACTACACCATACCACCCTGAAGGCAATGGATTATCTGAAAGGTTCAACCAGACATTACTCAATATGTTAGGAACATTGGATCCATCGCAGAAACGTGATTGGAAAGAGCATCTGGATGCTTTAACTCACGCATATAACTGTACGCGTCACGAATCTACAGGCTTTGCACCTTTTTATTTGATGTTCGGAAGAAATCCTCGTCTTCCAGTCGATGTCATCTTTAATATATCATCTGAGACAAAGGACCACTTGGATTACAGTGAATATACCCAAGCTCTTCGTGAAAGGTTACAGACTGCATATCGAGAAGCTTGTGACCAGGCAAATAAAGCCAGATCGAAACAGAACACCAGTATGATAAGAAAGCAAAGGCGGACATTCTTTCAGGTGGTGATCGTGTATTGGTGAAACTAAAGAAGTTGGTAAACACAAGATTGGAGACCGCTGGGAAAAGACCCCTTATCTTGTTGTAGAGAAGAGGCCAGATCTTCCTGTTTACGTGGTTAAGAGTGAGTCAGGAGGTACAGAACGTGTTTTACACCGAACATGTTGAAGCAGTGTTCATTCCTTCCTGTTGAAAGTGAGGAGACTACAGAAACAAGAGACTTTAAGAGTGATCCTGTTATGAAGCCTGTTGAGAGAGATGAAACTGAAATCATGGACTGTAAAGAAGGTGATGCCCTAGAGTTCATTGTTTCTACAAATGATATTCCCGAAGTGCTGCATCCAGTTGTAGTCCAGCAGGAGGATGGTGCTGTTTCTGGAATGCCGGTAGTTCAGTTACCACCTGTACAACATCAGAAACCAGTGTCAACTAATATCCCAGAAAACGATACAGCATTGCCTCAGCAAATCACACAAGCTTCTAGTTCATCGACACAGTCTAGTTATGGTGTTCCTGTAGATGGTACTGTTTCCACACACACTCCCAGAACACACATAACACATGATCACATAATGCCAACACATCCCTCAGAAATTTCATCACTAGATTCCAGTGGGTTCACCATCCTATTTCCGTCACTTCTGATAATTTGCAAAGTGAGTATGATGTAACTGAAAAATCTATTGAAATACCAACTCGTAGATACCCATTGAGAAAACGTAAACCTCCAGAGAGATATGGATTTCTTATGTCTTTAATGAGTGAAGTAGCAACAGCAGTTTGATGTTTTCGTAAACCTTTGTATTGGTTTGAAAATTGCTGAAAATGACGGGCCGTCATTTTTCAAACCGGGGGAGTATGTGACCAAGATTTTTGATAAAATGTAAAGTATAGTTTCTTTTGCATTGTAGTTATCAGCAACACGCATTCTCTTTGTGATGCATATCAAAAACTGTTACGTCCATTGAAAGGCGCCCTCGCGAGGCAGAGAGGTGACATCGGTCTCTTTGCTAACATGGCTGCCTTGAGTAGGTTGGTAACTTTCTGTCACTGTTTACAATCGCTCATAAAAATGTGTAATCTTTGACATCCGAGTCTATTACTGAGATGGAATTGATATTTAGTGTCTAGAGAACTCTCAACTGTAATATTTATGAAGGATGTTTAGGATTTCGTGAATTTTGAGCATTTCTTTTGAGTGGATGGATTTGTTATTGATAGTCACATGTTGCATTGTAGTGCTATGGCCGAGCTATTGTTTGTCATATTTGTCATGGCTGCCGTCAGCTATTTGAACTTTCTCAGCTTTAAGCCTTGAACACATTGATGCTCAGTAACCTAAGTAATATCCTCTGCTTTCCCAGAATTTCTGTAAACAGTTTTGACAAGTTTGGAAACAGTTCATTTTGTTAGCGTCAGCACAGTTACTGTGAAACATGCCGCAATATGATTCTGTTTGCCGTGATATGCGTTTTTGAACAGAGACTGTAAGTTTTGCTTGAAGTTAGAATGATATTTTTGATGCATATTTTGTCAACTTGTGTAAATAAGTATTGTAATTCTCTCTTTGCTAACATGGCTGCCTTGAGTAGGTATTGCCATGGACAGATGGAGCCGCTGACTGAATAGCAATAAAGGCATTAAAGTTGCAGTGTTTAACCATGTCTGCGAGTAAGTCAGTGTATGAAAGTGACACCCTAGAGGGTTTGGATTAAAACTACACAACGCAATGCTAGACAACATCGACGAACACAACCGAACCGACGGAAGGGGTCACATTAATATTACCAAATTAGTTATAAATATGTTGACACTATTAATTGTAAGATTTGTACGGCAGGATTTGTAGATAAAATTTGTTTTTATGATTTTTCATGGTTTACATATCAAAAAATTATTAAAAAATTCTTTCAAATTTCAAAATGTGATTTTTCAAAAGTACTTCAAATACAGGAAAATTGTGCCATACAAATCTTATCTGTAACCTTGTTAATAGGCTGTAAACATTCCATGTCCATATCTCATTTCAAAGGTTGGATTAAATTGGTATAAAATTATGTACGAAAACTGAGATTCTGTCAAAAATGTTGAAAACAAGCCATATTTGCACCCCTCTTTTGAAGTCACAGAGCAGTCTTATTGGTTAATCTCACTTTTGACACCTCATTGACACTCAAAAAATCTAAGAATGCATTTACAATAGCAGTCATGCATTCTGAATGCAAGCACTGCCTTGTCAAACTTTCCTGAAAAACGGTAAAAAATGACTTTCCCTTTTCAAACATTTTATTAAAAGCTAGGGGACCTCTACCATAGTTAATACACTAAGGACTCCCCAACTTCCTCTTATTTGGTCAGTTTTTCAAAAGTTTCAACGGGCCATAACTCTGTAATGCCTATGACCCCAAATGTCTAGTTTTTTTTATTCCACAGAGAATGTTGACTACTTTTATGTTTTAATAGTTTTATTGAAGTTTATAACTGACGCTCTAACCTTTACCGCCATCCACCTTAAAGGTTTAATCCAAAAATCAATGTACCTTATTGAATTATAACGAGATAGATGATAACAGTGTCGAATCCGTTTGCGGTCTGCCGAAGTATCTCTGTCTTTTCCAAGTAGTTGTAGACGTTAATGTTTCACTGTTACTACTGAAATATACAAATAATGAGGAAAAAAGATAATTCCCTGTATCAAAATACCGGCTTATACTGACATTTTCTTGCAGTGCGGCATTTGTTTGCCGTATCATTCATCAGCAACAATTGTTATTGTGTGTAACAAAATAATATGGTATGCAGTAGATTAAATTCAAATCTTTGTACAATGCTCATGAATACGCGAATGCTTGCACGACACTTGCAGCGGTAATATCTTTTGGCCTTTGTTTGAATTCAGTGCAAACATACTTTAAGAACCGATTGAGAAAAAGAACATCCTTGATTTATGCAATAAAACTATATATGCCTCCTTATTGAACTGCCATTTAGTTAATGACAGTAGTGGAACACAAATAACAACAGTTTATGCTTTGAAAGATTATTATTTCACCGCATGCAACAACAATACAGATGGAACAAGTGGTGTCAGGGACACTGCACTGCACGTTTGTAATGACACGACATCTATGCAATATGAAAGACACGTATCATTCATTCGGTTTTGTTGTGATATATTTTCTTGCAGTTGTATTAATATATTTGTTATACGCGAGTTCATAGCAATGGCAAGTCTGCATGCATCGTAAGTAGTGCATTGGTAACATTTGAAATGGATTTCGTATATTGGTTTTTAGGACCGACGCAGCAGCGCCCTCGATAGCAGCAAAATTTTGCCCTACATGTATATACTCAGGCTTCAAACAGGCTTTCACGCCATCAACGGCGAGTGAACAACACCAAAGTTGTCATTATATTATACCAAACAACACCATCTCAGTTTGATTCTATCACAACCACGGTGTATATTCTACTTATTCTGCAGAATTAACTCAATACCTCGTTATTCTGCTAGAAATGTCCCCGTTTTGAGATTCCTTTGGTGAAGATTGAGTTGACAACATATATCACTCCCATACCGACAAACAAACATGCACATTATAAATGTAAATTGTTATTGAGTTGAAACATGTCTACTCGTAAAATTGTTATATATATATATATATATATATATATATATATATATATATATATATATATATATATATATATATATATATATATATATATATATATTATATATATATATATATATATATATATATATATATATATATATATATATATATATATATATATATATATATATATAAAATTTGGTATCTGGGCCGTCTCGTCATGAGATGAAGTACTCTTGAAGATGCTGATAAATTGCCTCAGGCAATCTCTAATTGACGAATTCTGCATTTTAAGCAGTTTCTCATTATATTGCACACCGTTTTTGATCGAATTCATTTTGGTCGAGTTTTGGTTGATTCAGTAGTATCTACGGTTTTAGACAAATTGAATTAAGCTCGGCCCACCCGAATTTATGGTAATCTATATAGTTGAGATTCGAATGGTTTGTCAATATCCCTTAATTAGCTGGGATGGAACTTCTGCGACATATTTTACTGTATGTGTCGATACGAACATGACGAGTATAAACTTTTGCTCTTCGCGCTGTCAAGTGGTTAATACAGCACCTACAATTCCACACGAAGAATACAAACGCGCATCGTCAGGGTCACTTTAAGGTTCTATCACATCCTCGAACAGAATGCCGTCAACACAATCTTTACAACCCTGCCCTCTACAGTCTGGTCTTGCGCCAAGAAAAAACATCTCCGAATGAACGAGATGACTCTTGGATGGCAACAATAAAAACGTTTGCTTAGACTTACTCTATTTTAATGTTATCAAGTATTCTAAATAAACTTAACCTCATTAACCGAGACACCACCATGACAAGAAAAAGTGATAGCATTAATATCATTTACCAACTTTCCTGTCCGATTTTGCAAGAAATCCTGAAGTAGACGCGTCAACAATTGTGCCTTGTTCTCGGCATAAAGCATACTACATCCCAAAAATGTAGTATTTGTTAATAACTCCTTGAGAAGATAGGATTTTAACATATAGAATAATCTTTTTTACTACTTCTCATATCGTTTTTTCTCAAAATTTAGATGTGTTAAAAAACCTTCACAGTCTTTCGTCAATGTAAATTCTAGATCAGATTCCAACTCACAATAGAAGAGAAAACATCACAGTCAATGTCGCTCGACTAAATCCCACTCTTAAAAAGAGTTCAATAACCAAGCTGAATTTGTCACAATTTGTCTGATTGTACATGAAGAAGAAAACAACATCTTGCAAGTTGCAGACCTGCCAGACAGAATCTACATTGAGGAGATCACTCATGTTAGTCTGACGATCTCCTAATTATATTGATATTGGCTGTAATTTTGAGTAATATCACTAAAATTAACACCCACAAGACGTAGGTGACGAGCTATGATATGCGTCATTGGCTAAATGAGATTTCACTTCAAACAACAGGTTGAACGTTCTCAAGTCGAGAGCGAACGTGTTTGTGATTTTCTATTTAATTTAGCTTCGTGCAAACGACTATTCTCAAGCGATTTCAAGCAACATTTCACTCAAATGTCGCCGTTTTGAGGCCAAACATAAAACATTCGCAACTTTCAAAAGTGCCTTCAGCAATTTAACTACTGTTTGATGAGGATTTCATGATCATTGAATCTTTTGTAACTATTTTCGTGATGTACGAATAAAAACATAAATTGCATTCACCCGAAGATTACCGAGATTAATTTCTAATATTCCACCATACGCGCATGGACATTATCCAATATCAAAAGGGTCGTAAAATACTATCCTAAAAGCCGCTTTTAGGAAAGTACGTATAATTTTTCGTTACGTTTGAGCGATGGACTGAGGTAGACACAAGCCTTCCTGTAATAGTGCGCACCCTGACGTGCTACAGTTATCAAACTTGTTTGAAACTGATAAATCAAAATAGGAGTAAGATAAACTCGGGAAATAAGATCCTCACTGTTTCTTGAAATACAACAGAAGGAAAAAAGAAGGAACGTGCATGGTTGCTATAGTAATAATGATCTGTGCACCTCTTGTCTCATAATATTCATTACCTTCGATGCGTATTTCACATTGCTTACATTTCTACCAGTCTGGGGTTTTACTCTCAAGAGAGTGATTGATTGGAAAGGAACAATGAAACTAGACACAAAAAACAATTTCCACAGAACGAGATTGCCAAACAAATGAACAATATCATGTTAAGGTAGATATCAACTATTGCTATTTCAATCTTAAGAAAGTAAAAACAAACTTAAAATTTAATTTGCTCAAACTTTCCAAAATGAAACTTTCAATAATTCCAATTCTCTTACCTAAACAAGAATAAAAATTGGGAACCACCGTGCGAAGTTTGCTAGTAGAGAAACAAATTATCTGACATGTACCGATATTTGACATTCATCCGCCATCCCGCATTAACTTTAATTTATGAGTGAAACTATAATTTTCGATCTGCGGACGACTAAGACGCTAAAATTTTGTATTAACCCAAGAGCTTTAAATTAACACCCACAAGAAGTAGATCAGGAAAGAATTATAATAACCAGATATGAACTGAAAATGCTCACGTGTTTCATTATATTGCAGTTATGTGTAAATTTGAATCTTTGCCACATCTTTGCAACTTCATTGAAAGTGTTATGATCAACATAATCAATGATATTCAGTACAGGTTAATTATAAATCCAAGTATATAACCCCGATCGGGAAAGTTTATTAAAATATGCAAGTTAGGAATGGACTGAAATGTTCTCATTAAATATGCAAATAAGTATTTGGCTGAAGTAAAAATGCTCAATGACTTTCAAAAATGTTATATCATAGTATCTTCAATGTACTTAGCAAGTTTCATCAATTTTGGTCAAGTCAATTCAAATAAATATCCCTAATTTCAAAAGTTAATTAAATATGCAAATTAGGAGTTTGATGAAGTTAAAATGCTTAATGACTTTCAATAATGTTAAATCATAGTATCTTCAATATTCATACCAAGTTTTGTCAATTTTGATCAAGTCAAATCAGATATATATCCCTAATAAGGAAAGTTCATTAAATATGCAAATTATCCATTATCTTTTATGTCACCACTTAATATCTTTCACAGCTGATATATCTTTATATGATAATCATTTGTAGCGAATCTCATCAAATTCATTGAATATGCAAATGAGCGCTAAATTCACTTGACACTGTTCAATGTTTCATAGCACAAAGTGTAAATTTGAACCTTTTATCAGATTAATATGTGTAGCACGTTTCAGAAAATTTGGTGCCGTAATTACAGAGTTATATACCTAATTACAAAGTTCATCAAATATGCAAATGAACCCCTAATTAACTTCACAATACTAAATACTTTACAACAAAGTTAGATGTCTGTCGGATCTGTATATGCAACAGTTTTCAACACATTTGATGCAGTTATCTCGGAGTTATATGACTAGTTATAAAACTTCATGGAATATGCAAATGAGCTATTTATTATCTTGACACTGTTCAATGCTTCTCAGTCAGATTGGATATTTATCAGATCACCATCTGCAGCAAGTTTCATCAAATTTTAATGCTGTAATTATGAACCCCTAATTAACTTCACAATACTAAATACTTTACAACAAAGTTAGATGTCTGTCGGATCTGTATATGCAACAGTTTTCAACACATTTGATGCAGTTATCTCGGAGTTATATGACTAGTTATAAAACTTCATGGAATATGCAAATGAGCTATTTATTATCTTGACACTGTTCAATGCTTCTCAGTCAGATTGGATATTTATCAGATCACCATCTGCAGCAAGTTTCATCAAATTTTAATGCTGTAATTATGAGTAATATCACTAATTACAAAGTTTATTAAATATGCAAATGAAGCCTTAATTAACTTTACACTACTATATGCTTTACAACACAGTTAGATATCTGTCGGATCAGTCTATGTAGCAGTTTTCATCACATTTGATGCAGTTATCTCGGAGTTATATGACTAATTATCAAACTTCATGAAATATGCAAATGAGCTATTTATTAACTTGAAACTGCTCAATGCTTCTCGTTACAATTGGATATTTATCTGATCAACATCTTTTACAAGTTTCATTAAATTTAATGCTGTAGTTTTGGAGTAATATCACTAATTACAAAGTTAATTAAATATGCAAATGAACCCTAAATTTACTCCGCACAACTACATGCTTTACAGTACAGTTAGATATCAGTCGGATCAGGATCTGCAGCAGATTTCATCACATTTGGTGCGGTTATTCTGGAGTTATATGACTAATTACAAAATTTCAAAAAATATTCAAATGAGCTATTTGTTAACTTGACCCTGCCAAATGCTTCTCAGTACAATAAGACATTTATCAGATCAATATCTGTACCTGATTTCACTGACTTGGGTGCCGTAATTTCAGAGTTATATACTTAATTCAAAAGTTAATAAAATATGCAAATGAACCCTTAATTAACTTTACACTACTAAATGCTTTACACCACAGTTAGATATCACTCAGATCTATATCTGCAGCAAATGTCATCACATCTGGTGCAGTTATATCGGAGTTATATGACTAATTACAAAACTTTATAAATATGCAAATGAGCTATTAATTAACTTGACACTGCCCAATGCTTCTAACTATAATTAGGTATATATCAGATCAATATTTGTTGCACGTATCATCAAGTTTGCTGCAGGAATTTCAGAGTTATCTCACTAACAACAAAAGTTCATTAAATATGCAAATGAGCAGATAATTGACATGACAATCACAGTATTATGATAATGTTCTGAGATTGTCATCTGTGAAAAGTTTCATGAAATTTTGTGCAGTATTTCTTGATATATGTCTACACTGTCATTACCGTCTCCATAGGGATACCATTGTACGGAAAACAACGATATTGCATATATTCATTAATATGCAAGCCACACCAAGCAAAATCTATAATAATAATAATAATAATAATAATAATAATAATAATAATAATAATAATAATAATAAAAATAATAATTTATTTATAAAGCGTCAGTATCCACAAAAAATTGTAATCAAGGACGCTGAAAAATAAAAATACATTACAAAATATAGTTAAAAAGCAAAGTTACACCACAAAAAGTTGTTAAAAATAGTTAAAAAGCAGTTTTAAAAAGTAAAGTTTTCACATTTGATTTAAAAACAGATAGGTTTGGTGACTGGCGGGTGCTTAACGGGAGATTATTGAAGAGAATAGGAGCTGCAACACTAAAAGCACGATCACCATAGCTCTTAGTACGTGATCGAACAGGACAGAGTTTAAACTGATCAGCTGACTTCAAGTTGCGATTTTGAACATATAATGTGGTCATATCAGAAAGATAAATTGGTCCAAGCCTATGAATGGATTTAAAAATAAGAACTAAAATCTTAAACACAATGCGTTGTGAAACAGGTAACCAATGCAACTGATACAAAATTGGAGTAATGTGAGAGGTGGCTTTGGAACAAGTTACAATTCTGGCGGCAATATTTTGAATCCGTTGAATACGGCTGATTTGGTACTTAGGGAGCACCAGTAAAAGTGAATTACACGAATCTATTCGAGATGTAATAAATGCATGAAACAATTGCTCTGTAGCGGGTGGAGATAAATATTTACGGACAAGTGCAATACGACGCAAATGAAAAGTGGCTGAACGGCAGATCTGTCCGATATGCGGTTTCATTGTCAGACAAGAGTCAAGGAGGACTCCCAGGCTCTTAGACAGACAGACAGACATCGCTATGACATTAGCCCTCGTGTTCACACACGTGAGCTAAAAATCTGACAGTCAGAATATTTCTCCACGAGGCGCATTCTATCTTGAGGAAAAATTCACACAGATTCCAGACTCTGCAAAGTGTGCCAAAGATTTCATGTTTTTGTGATGTTGGCAATAGTTGGCATAATATGCAAGTCAGATGATGTTACAATTTGTAAATGTGACTGTGAAGTCGAAGATGGAATTTGGACGAAAAGCAGATCTCGAACTGAGAAGAGACTCACCTCGCTCTGTAATATCTGCTCTCATACTTTTTCTTGAAGTCTTGAAGTATATCTGCCGGTCATAGACAAAGGATCTTAGGGACACAAATCTTGAATCTCCTTGACGTAAAGTGGTTTAGGTTTCCGTTCTTGTTGACATTGAAGTGATAATTTCATTTTCAGCGACATTTCAATGTCAGATTGACGATTTTATGTCGTGAAATGATTGTTGTTCCGTCGCAACAACCTTCCCTTCATTCAATTGTTTCTAGGCTACCAAATGTTAATTTGCATTCCTCATTATGCCATATAACACTCGTTTGAAGTTAAAATTGACGACTGTTAAGTTTTCAACATCTTCATGCACAAAAAAATTATAATTGTAAAGTTAGATGAGAAGTTACACTGAAGTAAATTTACATGCCAACTGATGTGCTATTAACGTACGAAGACCGATTATGAAAAGTATTTGAACTTTTGAACGAGGTCCACGGATCCAATAACATAGAACCCTCTTTGCAAGAAAAGCAGTATCATTGTTCATTGTGGATATGGTAATTTATTGCAAGAACAATGACATTTATCCCCATTGGCCTGAATGGACAAGGATCAGGGTTAGTAGACACATACAGAATTTCCTGTTAATCATTAATGATCAAGAATCGTCAGGGTTAAGACTGCGGAGAGAGTACGTAGCAGCAGACCCTATCGGCGCTTTTTTACTTGATATTCAAAGGTTTGTGTCCATTTTGAACGCCCATAGTTCTGCTTAGTGTGGCCAGGTAGAGGGAGAGAGAGAGAGAGAGAGAGGGGAGGGAGGGAGGGAGAGAGAAAGGGTAAAGATTGCCGGATAGACAGATACACGGAGAAAAGGCATAGAAAGAGAATGACTGAGTCAGAGAAAGACAGAGACAGGGATAGCGTTCATGTACTTGAGTGTCTACTCTGGCATTGATCCATGCACCTAAGATCGACGAGTGTAGTAATGGGAGGTGACTACACATATAAGTATTCATTTGCTAACAGTAAACAGATAGTGGCCTTCTTTAAATAAACATCATCAAAGAAGACTCCCTTCTACTTCCCTAGTATGACGATGTCGTTACCTTCTTTGAAGACAAGACAACATTCGACAGACTTAAGTAAGCATTATCATTCAACCGATTCAACAAAACCATGGTTACTATTATTATCGTTGTGTCTTTTTTTATGAATATCAAAATGTTTTATTCGTCGTGCATAGTTATGCTCCTTAAGCTTCCATGCGAGTATTAAAACTATGACATCAAAACTAGTCTAATAATAAAAACATATTCAAGATAAGACAAATACGATTGGAACTAATTAGGGATAATTGGATAGTGAAGTAATGTCGATTTTATCTTCAAATGTAATCTCATCTGTTTTTCTTTTTACATTACACATTTGTTTTTATGAGTAATTTGCAATATTGCAACATTCAGCTATAGGGCACCTAACACTTTTGAGAAATTTGAAAAAATATGAAAATCCAATTATCCCAAATTAGGTCCATTCGTGTTGACATTACCACGTTCGTTAGACATTTATGATTTACAAAATTTAGTTGGACCATCTTGAACTTCTAATAATTAAGTGTCGGTAAATGGTTTCCGAAATGGGTTAGCGTACAAGTTATACGCGTCGTGTTGTACGGGATGTTACGGTAGTGTCATAAAAGGGACTTCGTACCGACGACGTTATAATTGAAGTTACACGCCCGTGATTTGATTGCTGTCGTTTACAGTGCTATGCACGCTCAGCAATGAAATTTTATCTGTCGTTTTTAAGGTGTGTGGATGACACATCACGACCGTTTTAAAAGATCAAGAAAGACAAGTACATGACGGGAAATACTATTGCAAGCTTGTGACAAGGAAGAATATATTGTTGGGAACGTGGGTATTTTACTCATATATGAGTATCTAACTATAACAATCACCAAGGAACAGGAAAACAACAGACTTCAAAATGACAGTTGTTGTACTTCTCGCTGACAAACAAACCTTGTGCTTGTCCTCTATATATCTGACCTTTGCACCTTATGATATCAGACGAATGCGTGTTGTTGGCAACATGATAAACAAGCCAACCTCAGATAACAATTTGACTCAAGGGCCTTCAAAGCTCAATAGCTACAGTAGGCGACACGTTGACAGAGGAGGAAGTCGCCAATTGCATCGCTTCAAATAATGTCAAGACCCATATTTCTCTTCTCAGCAATCTTCAACGATTCATTGATATCAAGTGCAATATGTCACCATAAATTCACAAGACAAGATCTGTTGGACCTTTATCGTGACAGAACAAAATTTTCACAAATCTGTTCATATATATATATATATATATATATATATATATATATATATATATATATATATATATATATATATATATATATATATATATAGATAGATAGATAGATAGATAGATAGATAGATAGATAGATAGATAAGTCTCTAAAATCATTTGTTTCATCGTGTATTGAAGAATTGGCCTATTAATATATGGTATTAATGGTAATTTTTCAATGTCACAGCTAGAAAGTGCGCGCTTTCTGCGAAATCCTTCATATCACATGTATTCTTTCCCAACCTCTTTCTGCTTTTCCACTTTGGAACAGGAAGCAGTGATCGGTTGTTTCGACTTACGTCGTGTAACTAAAGATCATACAAATTGACTGACAAACAGACAGGTAGGCAGAGACGGACAGACATTTGCATCTTAGGGTAGCATGCGCCTCGAAAGTGAAAGACCTAAACTTTTTCTCAAACTTTTCTTCGAGTAATCTTTCAACCATTCTCTTTCAAAATCGAATAAAAAATGGGGGTCACCATGCAAATTTTGGTAATAACACGATTGGAACTAATTTGGGATAATTGGATTTTCATATCTTTTAAATTTCTCAAAACTGTTAGGTGCCGTATAGCTGAATGTAGCAATATTGCAAATTACTCATAAAAACAAATGTGTAATGTAAGAAGTAAAACAGATGAGATTACATTTGAAGATTGAATCGACATTACTTCACCATCCAATTATCCTAAATTAGTTCCAATCGTGTTTAATAGAAAAAAAAATAACCCAATATTTACCGATAGTTTAAATTCAAAATGGCCGCCATTCCTTTTTTAACTCTATAGAAATTAAGCCGGTAAAAAAGTTTTCTTTCACCAGAGCTTTAAAATGAATTCCCATATAAGAAAAGAATTTTAAAGTTTGAGAGTCCGAATATCTGTCTCCGAGGCGCGTTCTACCTTAACAACCACTCACATGTATACAAAAATCGCGTTCATAAAGTGTTAACAGAAATGAGCTTCTCTTAAGGAAAAGGCCGGAACAATTAAAGTTTGTCAACTTGTTAAAGTTTTGAAAAGGAAAACGTTTTAGTTGCACCTTGATGGCCAATGACGGCTCTTCTCTTTTTCGGTTATCGACTTAATTCAGTGACGTCATTCGAAGAGGAAATGATAGCCGGATATGATTCTAGGTTCAGTAAGGATATCGCATTAAAGGACTCTTTTAGCGTTGCCTTTTAAGACTTTGAAGACATTCGGCACGTTGACCAGTTCATGCCGTCTGTATCACACCCATGCATCTACCCACATGCTGCAACAAACAAAGTTTCCTCAGTGTTTGAGATGGCTTTGCAATCAGACAGAGCCAACATATGTTATGTGGATTTTTTTTGTGTCTTATCTACATCACATGAACACAAATTCTCTTTTCTATTCCTGGAATTTTTAAAGTCAGATTATGATTAATGGGCTTACATATTGACAACCAAAATACATGACCGGTAAATAACATTCATATAAGTTTTAATGCAGGAAGTGCTTAAATCTATTATGTGGGTTTACTTTTCGGTCTAACTAACATAACATGAATAGATTTCATTTCTCTTTTCCTTGAAAATTCCGAGAATTTTGGAATCACATTATGATCAACTGACCTATACGTGTACAACCAAAACATATGACCAGTATATAAGAACAATCTAAACTTGAAACTACATCGCTTGGTATCGCGTTTCCAAATCGAATGCATCTCAAAGGTAGCTCTTAGAATAGACAATTCAACAAACGTTGAAATGTGTCTCATTTAAAGCGAACCTCGACCTAAGGAGGAAAACCGTGCCATTATTGGTCGAGGCTATCTGAAAGGGGGAATATAATCATTATTCTCTGGTTCACTGAGACCAAGACTGTTGTCATACACACGAAAAATACACTTGATGCATTGCTTTTCAGTCTGTGCCCACAATATCCCCCATTGCTAATACCGCAGCAGAATCACTCTGGCTTCCCGATCCATGCCCGTTTCCTGTATTAAGAGGGATTTGAGCGTAGATCTCCATCAATCTTCATTACGGCTTTATTCATCTACGCCCTCCGTAAGAGTATTTTGCTCTCCGAGAACCATTGAACCTTAATTAATTCGATGGTACGAGGGGATATAGAGGCTTTTAATCCGTTTGGAATATAAAAGGTCGTTATTTGCCACAGGTGACGATTTTGTACAAACGGAATGTATAACAAACGGATGAGTTTATTACTCATCCATTGAAGTCAATGGTTTGCTGTTCTACCTCCTCGCCGTGTCCCAGTCTTGCAATAGAATACAACATCTCGAAATCAACAGGGTTGCCCTTTACACAAATCTAGTTATCTGCAAAACGGTCGCCCGGGGCATTTTCGGATATATCTTCAGTGATTTTTCATTTGTTTCAAAATTCTCACGTATTAAATTTGTCTCATTTTACAGTCCAAGCCAGTCATTACCATTTGCAAACAAAATAATCATTGGAATTATTGCGTTTCATCAAATTGCTGCATGAAAAAAACTTCGGGGATATGTTAGAAAACATTTGATGCCGTTCAAATCATTTCATTTTTAAAGTAAGAAATTTGTTTTGCAGGGAAACGACTTCATAGCAAATAAATTAAATCAAAGATGAGGAATACCGTGGAAATTAATATTTAACGATTTTACGATATTCGCGGCAAGGAGAGTGAGCCATATTGGGTATAGCCTTCAACGCAGCTTTAAGTTGCACCGATTCTCTGTCGGCCTGGGTTTATCGATACTTTTATACTGGCGAGGATTTTAATAATAAAGTTTCAAACCTGGACCATTGCCAAAAATTCATTACTAACGTGTGCAGTGCTGTTACGCATTATTAAGGTCCTGTCAATCATATGTCTGATTTTGAGCACATGGATATTATCATTATACAAGTTTTGAAGCAATCAGCCATATTTATTGGTAATACAATCTCTAGCTTTCTACTTTGTCAGGATTGTTTTTTCGTTATTTTTTATAGTTTTTAGAAACCGTACCAACCGGACAGATTTTTTTTAAATTGATGTTATTATAATACAAGTTTTGAAGCAATCAGCCATATTTATTGGTAATGCCATTTCTAGCTTTCCACTTTGTCAGGACTTTTTTTCATTGTTTTTATGGTTTTTGGAAACCGTCTCAACTGGACAGATTTTTTTTAAATTGATGTTATCTTCGGTGGCGTCACTATGAAGAAAACACATCCTCTTATCATTTGCCAGAACGCTTGGCTGCCCATTGAAATGATTAGCTAGCTATTATGCTTCACCCCAGGCGATGAACAACGTGGGAGAACAAAATGACATCCCACAGGACATTATGGCTAATGGCGCAACGAGCCCGCAGGCGGTGGATTTGCTCGACTAATGTAAGGCAGTCCGCAAGGAAATGGGAACAGTCAATACTGAGTGGATGCGATTGTCAAGCAAAACAAACGGAGAAGCCCACTTGACTAGCCGAATTCACTCCTTAATTGGCGGATTCAGCCTTTATGTAGGCAGACTTAGGATAAAATACGAAACATGGACCGAGTATGACAGTAATGAATGGGCATTTTCATTCTGAGCGTCTCAGTAGCTTTGGTCACTCAACAATTATATTCTCATAAACATCCTTCTCAAAATGCATATTGAGTCACCAGTTGATTTTCATACTTATAAACTAACATATACTCTTCATAAATGAAAATTATAGCGTGTCGCGTCGCCTTCTCTAATTACACTCTTATTATTCAAGACATTCGGTATTATTCATTTGAACATACCCGACACCCACATTTACTATCACTCCAAGACAGCCATCGACACTGGACATTAATTAAAAATTCGTAATGCCATGTGCAGTTTATTACAGTTCGTAAAACTTGACGATTTTTTTTAAATACATATCGTAAGAAAAGTACACTTCTTAAGGTCTATTCCTTCAGGTCAACTCATTTTAATAATATCAGGATAGCTACGCTATACTACCACGAAGTTCCTCTCGGCACATCGCTTTCGGCAGGTCAACACTCCTTATGGAATTCCATTTCAAAAGATCGTACGAGTCAAGTTTGAGGAGAGGGATAGGAACAAAAACCTTTCCATGAAAATTCTATCCTCTATTCGAGGAATAACGAACGCCAGGACATATGTACAGTCAGTCGCCTGGGGGTTTTGGCGTGCAAAATAGTGCGTTTTGTTTTGTTTGTTTTTAATTTCCGCCAATTTAAGAACACGAAGCTGCGTGAAAGACTGGTGTAGTGACACTCAAATATCTACAACAGGTTAAACTTGTATCTACCAAGCGGGGAAAGGTATACAGTAAAACTACTGAATGATTTGCTATTTCTTGCTGAGAATTTCATCGATGCTCAGTGATGGCGGGGTTCACCTTTTCTTCGTAAATATGACAACGGATAATGTATGCCTCATTCTTCTTGTATCCTGTCAAGTTAAAACTATTTCTATCAACTCGAAAGAAGCTTACAAATAACATTCTCCTTAATTGCTTCAAAAAGGTGTCAACTTATGTTACCTCTAACGCCATTACCTCTAGTTCAGAGTCTACTTAAAGTATAATGCTCGAAAAAAAACCAACATTTAATTGACTACAAGTCTGCATAAACGTGCTCATTAGCTTGTAAATCCGCGCATGCAAGAATGTGTCAAGAGGTCATGGTGCAAATACACAAGCAAATGGCTATACTTATGCACAGGTGTCTAGTATAGAAAGTAGTCAGGAAAAAATGTGACCATTCTTTATAGGCGTGTTTTCTCCATATGCAAGAAAGCATTGATTCTGAAGGTAACTGCTCGGTATAATAGAACTATACTGTGTCTTATGGGTTATCGCGGATGTAAAAAAAGACCGTATTAGCGATAAAAGTAAATTTATTTTCTAAAAAGCGTCGGCTTTTCTGCTTCTCCTCGATGATATGCTTTTTATATTGAGGCCCGCGTTGAATCCCGGTGTGAGTGAATCCTAGCTTGAAGTCGGTTCTGTGTCGCTTTGAACGGCATACCTAACCTTGGCCATTTTTGAAAAGAATTCAAAATGGCTGATAAGTCCGTCCCCTGCAATAAAAAACAAAGAAATTTATCATTAAAATGAGGTACTCAAGTGCCGTAGTGATTTCAATATTGAATAATCATTATTATAACTTTTCCCCCATATAAAAGTCGAGAAAGATGTTCAAATATGGTTAATTACATATTCTCAAATATTTAGGATCCTTACGTGATACCAAGTTTCAATATCAATACGTCAAAATTCAAAGTTCGTCTCATCAGGAGTATTCTTAAACAAGTTATGGTGACCCACAATTGACGTACAATTAAACTGTAATCTTCTACAATGCCTTAACGCTGTGGCAGATGTAGTTCCCTGGCTATAATCACACCAAACTACACATTTTAATGCGGGGAATCAAAGAAAGCGTACCTATTCCATCACGAAATATAGTGATAGAAATTTTAAAATAATGATCGGTATTATCACTAGTTTTGTGTTCAATTTAAAACAAGATTAAATACGTTTGAGGAGCTGATTTCGCAGAAAATAAAGGCACCAATGCGTTTTACATGCGTCCAAAGTGACAATGTGTATCATGCGTGTAGGAATCAAAGCCCATTGTCATCGGGCATACGAAGGTAGTAGAAAGACCGGTGTGCCATGCTCGCTCAACGCGTTTAGCAAGTATCACATGCATGTTGACCCGATTCTCGGGAATATTATAGATAATTACATTTTTTCTGTAAAACTCATTATCTCGTTGGTATGTATACAGAACCAGGGATTATTTGTGATTTTCAGCAATCAGCCTATCAGTGATATTGTTTATTAATCCGCCCGTTTCAGTGCACTGCTACTGTCTAAAAGTGGTCAACAATTGTTTTGACCTGTGAGGAATGGTACAAGGTCAGCTTTAATCGATTATGGACATCAGTCCTTTACGCTCCGTCACATAAAAACTCATCAGAAGGTATTGATTTGTTAATTTAATGAAGGAATGATAAGCTGACTGAATTTCTGTTTACGAACTGCTAAATTGACTGATAAAAAATACTTTGAGCGATATTTTTATAGTTTTCAAAAAATATCACTGATTATTTCGGATTCATTGCACACCTAAACTCAATAATCACTCCAAGGCGAAAACATTGCAAAGAAATATACCTAAGCTGCATATTTTAGCCTGTCGCCTCTTAAGACATATAAACATCATGTTCCATAAATCTATGATTCAAAAACATCGCTTAAATGAATTTTTGTACTCCTTCTCCGTGATCCTTCAAAAGTTGGCTGCAAACTACTACTTTCTGTATCTGAAATGCAGACGCGTTTACAAATGCAAAATTGCAAATATGATGACTGCGCATACCCATCTATGCACGCAAAGCAAGCTTCAGCCGACCACGTCAGGGCCCTGTAGAGAAGATATATCGGTATTGACGCATTACCGCAATGATCCTGTGACGACGTCAGACATTGCAGTTGTTGTGGTCAAAATTAAAGAAATGGGAACAATGTATGTAACCTTTAAAATTTACGGAAGACGTTACGTTATGATATCATTGTTACAATGTTAAAACCTCTCTAGCGACTTGTGTAAACGTCACTTACAATCTGCTATGTAGTTATGAATGGAAAGCAATTTGTGGCGATCTTGCTCAAAGCTTTTTAAAACTTCTTTACCTTGACAACACAGTTACGGAAGTTCTCACTGGAATTAAGTAGGTATTAAACGACCCCCCGATTTTTTTTGTAACACAGAATACAGTTTACTGTTATTTTCTTCATAAAATGTCTATTCGTCAATGTTCGTCCACGTCAGGTGTTGTGTCTTTTCACGCATGTCATCATGGACCCTCGAGGCAAGCTGGACAAATGGGTGTCTTTCACACCGTTTAACACTTCGTGGACAAGTAAGCAGAACGTGAAATGGCGATGTGCTCGTAAGCAGCGATAAAAAGAATACTAATATATTGTTTCAAGAGGCACATCTGCCCATCTTTGCTAATTGGCCGAAAGGATATCTCAACTTTATGTACTAATTCTCACGTTGAAAGCTCTAACTCGTTACCATGGAGATTCACTTAAAGGAGATCTTCAGCGAGTATTAACAAAATGTACTGAACAAAAAATAAATACGAGTCTGACATGAAAATTCCTATTTATGTATTTCCTCTCTTTTTGTTCAACAGCAAAAAGGAATGAAATCCACCATGGAAAACCGGGAGAAGGATTCAGAATGTACTTCTTTGAAAACAAGAAAAGCCAGATTATTGAAAAATGCGCAGGTGATGGAAAAGGTTGCATACAAGGAAAGAAAAAGATTACGACGATGATGATCATATTTTACTGCATAGGATGCATATGAAGCAATCTTATATGTCAGTTAAGTAAGCCATAATTTTGTTAGATTAGATCTGTCAACAAATTGGCATTTGTGCTACTTACGTATACGATGGTTGTGACTTCGCTGTAAGAGATTTAGCTTATCACGCAAATTACTATGTGAAAATTGACGATATAACACCGTAGCTATCTTCTCTCTTTTTCAACCGAAACTATCTCCGATATTCCTTTTTTATTAACAAAAGACTGAATACAGGCTTATTTTGACGTACAGTACTGAATTTGTTTGAAAGTTCTCTCCAATTTAACTTATTTCGAGAAATGGCGTCTCTCAGATCGTTTTCGGGCTTTCATGGAAATACTTAGTTGTCACTATCTCGTAATGGTCGACGTTGGCCGATGAAGTTTTCCCATTCAAAATAGGAGATCTATAAAAATATACGACCAGGATCTATAATGAAGACGTGGCGATAATAAATGGACTTAAAAACGCGAGCAATCGTAAGAGCAAATAAGAAAGTCGAGTACTCGTACAGGCCTACAAATCTACAAACTGAAGGTCCGAGGCACAAACTCACTCACACACAAACAAGTCAAACTTGTTTTTATTTTTCACGCTTAAACCTGACAAAAATTTGTAATTCAAGTTGAATCAACGGAAAGATTATATTGTTCTTTACAAGAATGACAAGAATCACATGTATGTATGTATGTATGTATGTATGTATGTATGTATGTATGTATGTATGTATGTATGTATGTATGTATGTAGGTAGGTAGGTAGGTAGGTAGGTAGGTAGGTAGGTAGGTAGGTAGGTAGGCAGGTAGGTAGGTAGGCAGGCAGGCAGGCAGGCAGGCAGGCAGGCAGGCAGGCAGGCAGGCATGCATGCATGCATGCATGCATGCATGTATGTATGTATGTATGTATGTATGGATGGATGGATGGATGGATGTATGTACCTAAATATTATACATAATATTGTTTAGTTTAAACATTGATTGATTTTTGTATTAAGAATTCTCTTTTTTTAGAGTAAACATGTTTTTGATGTTCTGAAAGTAAAACCTTGCTTCCAAAAAACAGAGCTCCGTCTACTGGGTGATTGGATGGCCTTTATTGGCTGTAACTTGTTGTGCAATTGTCTATAGTGCAGGATGCGGATGGTGAGGTTTGTTTATTTGCGTTTATTGGAGTTGTAAGTGTTTCCCTGGCCGCTAAGATCTGATTGGCAGAATAAAATAGCTATAATTCTAGATCTGAGCTGTTTAACTAGGAACTTGTTCTTAATGGACTATGATGATAGCTCGTCTATATTGTGAAAATAACTAGAGTAGTTTAGACAAACTGAGAGGGCACAATCGCTTGAATAGGTGAAACAAGATAAGCATATCATGAAACAAAAATCTATGTCAAATATTGTGACGACAACCTCGGTTTAGTATAGCTGAGTCAATAATAGCAGGAAGTGTATATTAACCCGCCTGCAAGCGGCCCTCGAATCTAACTGTGATACTTTCCTTGCATTACTGTATAACATTCCAAGGCCATTTGGATCATGCCGGGGTGTTGTGCTATAACCAGGAAACAGTTTTGTCAGAGCTTAAATCGTTTTTCTTCATTTCGAGAGATAGTTCGTGAAAACAACACTGATAATGGATTTTTATAAAATCACAAGAACCAAAAAATAATATTGAAAATATATAAGTACTAATAAAGACTATTCTGCTGATGTTATACGTCAGAGCACACTTCTTCTAAAAACACTGCTTTTGTTCGAAGTATGAATAAAATTTTCATTCAATCTGATAAAGAATCTGCATCGAGCCGTTCGTCCTTTTCTCACAAAAGTCGTTATGTGATTCTGTACAAAAGCCTAAGAAATACTAATTTGAAGTTTTATGCCCAGAAGATTTCTGAAAGCAAATTGTATGAAAGTTGTTTTTTATGAATGCAATTCTGGGTGAAAACAGCCTACAAATTCATAAGAACGCCATTCTTTGAGTAAACCTATAGGGATACCTTAGCATGGAATAAGCGACTTTTCTACAGAAATGATTACCTGAGGAAAACAACAATTGTCAATATCCGAAACCGTTGTAAACTACAGTTCGATATTGAATTTAGGTAGTATGTGGCTCGAAAGTGAAAGACTTGAACTTTTGCTCAAACTTTCCTCAGTGAATATTTCAAGCATTTCCTTTCAAAATCAAGAATAAAAATCGGGGTCACCGTGTAAATTTGCTTACTAGACAAACAAGTTACCCAAGATTTATCGATATTTGAAATTCAAAATGGCCCCGGCCGTTATCCCTGTGTTAACTCTATGGAGAAATATCAAATTTTCGATAATACGGTGAAAAATTTTCGTACACCGTGACAAAGAAATGAGTCCCCACAAGTGATATATCAGAAAAAAATTGTAAAAGTTTGAGAGTCCAAATATCTCTTCCCGAGGGGCATTCTCCCTTTATAGGAGAAAGCGAGGATTATGACATGCTTTCTTCGGCACTTATACGTAATGAATAGCGTCCCCTCCTCCCCCGCGAAATGTATAGAGGAGTTCTGTAATATACAAGAAGCTTTCTTAACTTTACTTGCGAAATTCGAATATTTTGGAGGATGGAAGAACAACCTTAAAATTTAGATAAAACATAAATACATACTATCCAAGGTTACTCGTAGTTCAGTGTTGATTGCGAGTGGTTATAATGAACTTCATGATTGTTTCCTCTTAACTCGGTCTGCTAGTCATCATATAGGCATAAATTGAAAAAAATCTAACATTTATCTAAAACACAATACTACCAGTCATATGACCCATCAACTTCATCCTTATCTTAATCTGTTGCCTCGGGCGTCAAAATCATATTACTTTAATTTCGTCGTTTTCTCAATGATTGTATACATGAATTATTCCTTTAGCGATTACTTCGCTCGTTGTGCGTTTGTGAAAGGACAAAATAATAACATGGTCCCCTTCGCTAGAATTAAGTTATGTAATTAGGAAATGGGAGGACAGGTTAAACTCTGAAGATAATGATTCAAAGAAAGCGGGGAATTTGAAAGGTCTACTCTCAATTATAGCTCGACTGTTCTCTTCTCGGAGCTCATGTCGTTCTAATATGCGTCTGTCTTGTCTGTTGGTTTAATATCTCCGCAAAAAGTGATTAGACTGCTATAAAATGTGGCATGGAAATACCTACTTTTAGAACCGATGTGCACGATTATCGAGCTTTTAATGACAGCGCGCACTTTTCAACTATTTTCGCCAATGGTAGCAAAGTGTAGGCCGTATAATTTCACTTTACAAGAAGGAAATTGATTTACAGTACCATCTTGATGCACTTAAATACTGAATGTCTCATTTTGATGCGGTCCAACATTCATGGCTGCATTTATGTCTTTTTCGTGATAGGGTCCAATATTGATGCCAACAGGATGGCCATTTTAAGAAATCATTTCTCTTCGAAAGGCGCGAAAAGATTTATTTTAGATAAAGTATTTACGTTCAACGTTAGCAGATGGACGATATATACATTAAAATGGGTTAATTTGCCTGACGATTCAATCCAATGTTGCTTTCCGGTAGCCACAAGCTGCAATTGTTTATGTTTGGAAAAAATAAGACATCAATTACAAAGGTCCTCATTAAGAAAGTCACACAAGCAAAACAGTGCAAGTTGATCTAAAAAATACTTAAGCATACTTCTTACGATTCTGGGAGCTTTCAATATTGACAGGGTGTAGTTCTGGATTAATGAATAAAGATATAATAAGCAAAAAGTTGCAAAGTGTAAGAATGAACCATATACATGTATATTGTCCAAGAAATGTTAATGCACGATAGACAAACATTTTAACAGGTATAAAATGCCAATCTTTCGAAGGCACGCTCCTTTTCACACCTATGGACAAGCATATATTTTTCTGTAGCTAGAGAAAAGTATGCTTTCGAAATTTGTACTTAACATGTGTGCGTGTTTGGATGTTTATGGCAACTTAGGGAAATTATCATCGTTATTTCTCAGCCTTTGCCGTACCTGTTCACGACGTAAATATCACAATTTACTTTTATTGCAGCTCTATCTAACGTTGCCCATTCGCGTAGAGGACGACCCCTTTCACTGAAATACGTTGTTTCCAGAACAGATTGTGTGGACGTGTTCATGCAGCTGATGAGAAAGGAAACACCCAATGTAGATAGATTATCTAATCTCGAAAGCCATCATAACAGTATTATATGGGCATTGCTTCAATGATATAGTTTCTTGTAAACTTTCCAGTGTCTTTTTTGTGATAAATGAGAGAGTTATGTGCACTTGCTATTACAATGGTAGTAGAAACATATCTGTATATACTATTAATATCTTTGAATTCATCCTCACACACAGCAACCAATCTCTAGCGGTAACAAAATACATTGATGATAATTATTTGTATAGAGAAAAAAAGGTTTAAGGTAGTATGCATCTCAAAAATGAGAGACGTAAACTTGAGCTGGAATTTTCAGGGACAGTTTAAGCAATTCTCTTTGAATATCAAGAATAAATAATCAGGGGTCAATATGCAAATTTTTGAAAGAAAGAAACAAATTACCTTAAATTAACCTGTATTTGAAATTCAAAATGGCTGCCAACCCTGTGTTAACTCTTTTGGGAAAATAACTTGTTTTTGTTTTTATACAAATAAGTTGGAGATAACGTTATTTACTCAAAATGTTTCTTGATTGATTGATGTGAAAATTTGATAAACCCGAGTATTTGTCCCCGACACACATTCTATTTTAACCAAAATGCACTGCCGTAAAGTTTTTAAAGTAGCTTGTACATAAAGAGCATGGTAGCTCATAAAAAGGCGTACAAGAAATGGCAGCCAAAAGTTTCAGAGTCACTGTAAGCTATGCCTTATCGAAACTGACACAGCAAAAGACATTAATTTGGGGAAGTGTGGATACAATTTGTGAAGTACTAAAAAAGACGCACCTGATATCGTCGCAAATGTTTAATTTAGGACAGTTGGCAAAAATGTATAGTTTAAGAACCAAGCGCCAATTATAACGGCACCGAAGTCCACCGGTCTGTTCAAACGGTAAGCTCGATATGTTTCAATCCGTGCACTGATAACGTGAAGTCACTTAGCACATTGAAAAATGTCTACAATCTTCCAAAAGTAGCCAAAAAGTATAACTTTATATGCTCGCTGAATTGGTGTCTGCACAGATGATTGGAGGCGCTTCAAGAGTATGTCAAAGTTCCTGATCGCGTTCGTTATCACACGAACCGGGTTTTACCGAACAGTAGACGCATTCTCAGTGTTCGGCT
Source organism: Ptychodera flava (assembly GCF_041260155.1). Lineage (NCBI taxonomy): Eukaryota > Metazoa > Hemichordata > Enteropneusta > Ptychoderidae > Ptychodera > Ptychodera flava. Next base: position 22,723,065 of record NC_091945.1, on the reverse strand, counting down.
CCTTCAAAGATCTTCATGTCGCCTTCAAGAAAGCTTTGCATTATCTCATTATCTTCTCATTCATGTATCGCTATGTAATCTTTCCAATCCGAGTAGATTAGATCAATAGGTCCAATTGGCTTTAAATCAATTTCTTAATATCTGCAGTTATACTGAATAAATATTTTCACTGTTCCTGATGTTATATGTATACTAGCCATTTCTCATTATTTTATTTTGTAACCTAAAAATGGCCCTTATTGAGGGAATAGGGTAATTTTTGTGGTTCTTTGGCCAAATCAAGGTTCCCGTCAGGTTCTACAAAACTATAGTATTCACTTTGGTGTGTGAGAAAAGAAAGTCTAACTTTTTTATTATCGTGGAATCGATATACAAGTATGTCTAAATAACATGTGGCTGTTATATTAAGTACTGAACGTATCTCCTAAAGGGTCGTGTCCATAATTTGTTATGGCGGAATATGTAGGCAGATCTAGGTAGACATTAGCTCAATTTTTTTGTTATGGCAAGCGGAATATGAAAAAGTGCAATTATTGCGTAAAATATGTTAGCATGAGTGAAGTTACTGATGTGTTGCTTTTTAGGGAGACAACTTGACTGAATCGACCAGGCCGGTAAAGTTTGTCCATTTGTGTTGGCGACGATCCGCGACATAAGTCCTGAGAATATAATAAATTATCTGATGAACTAGCCTTATTCGACTTGGGACAATCGTACGGGCTGTACTTAAAGGCATCATTTGTAGAAAAGAATCTAACAAACTGTGCCTTTTCCTGCGCAGTCAGCATGAAGCAACATTTAGTACATGTGGCAACTACGTACACTAGTACACGCGTTGTTCGGACAGCTCTTACGTCTGCTACAAGGACTACTTACGTATCAGATTAAGTCCGTCTCTAATCCTCTGCATTGCACAAAAGGTACACAGAGTATACAAAGTACCACGATCTATATAAACTCCAAAAGAAGTGATCCGTGCGAACGAAGGAAGCTATTAAGAAAATGGCGATATTCTTGTACGACTGGTGGCATTCAATTACTTTGCACATACAAAACCTCTTGTTTAAGCTTGGCTGTGAATAAGTTCGCGTTGCATTTTCCTCCTCCCAGGAGAAGATCATGTTAATAGGAGCACATCCATGTCAGCCCAGCATGATTGATACGCGCACTGAGACAAGGAAGTCGTTCTACCGGGAGCCATCCCCTGATAATACAAAGCTGACAAATCCGCTGCTTTAGAGTCGCATCCGCGGATAATTGAAACCAGTGCCAGTACGTTCACTCGAAATGTCTGTTCGGTGAAATATTCTTGTCTCCTTGTCGAAATTTAACATTTCTGTTTTACAAACGAGAAAATCGCCCAGCGTATCTTATCGAATTTTTGCTCACACAGTATTCAAGTGGAAATTAATTGAAAACGGGCAGCCGCATAGATTTACGTATACGAGAATTAGGCCGTCTAAGATATAAAACATGCAAAATGACATTAAACTGGTCCAATAATCATTTCCATTGAAGGTAATACATTATCAGGTCCATGGGATATTTGTGATTTACAAATTTAAGTGGGACCATCCTGAACCACGGTAAGTTTGCAAGTTTGGAGTTAGAGTAAAGCAAAATAAAGAATAACATCAATTTTAAATATCTCCTATTAGTAAAGATCTCTGTTCAAAATGGAAATAGGAAAAAATATTTGCTCCGTGTACAATATTCGTTTGGAATGCCAATTCGCATTGAATCGCATTTATTTCATAAATCTGACGACGCCTTTGGTAGTACAGAAAGGCCCTAAAATTTAAGATTACTCAAAATATGAATAACGCTAATCCTTTAACTCTTAGTAAATCCGGGAAACAAAAGTGTTCCTATCACAAAACATGGGTACTGCGACTCTTCTTTATCATTGGCAGTGGTATCATTTAGATGGTACATTTTTATGAGGAGATCTACTCTCAGCATCTTCACTCCTGAAGGCAGTATAGGAGGATGAACCTCAAAGATGGATCTTCATACTTTATCCATGAAAGAGACCGGCAAAGAGTCCCGTTCAGTATAATGTTCTCGTATGTTCTGTCTACTAAAATCTTGTAAATATCAATATTTGGTTTGAAGTGCCCCGGGCGTACCATTCATAGGGACGTTAAGGCTGAGATGTGTAACTTTAACAGCACATTGCTAAACCTACTACCCTCATTTAATGAACTACTCATTTTTCATTTACGTAAGTATGAATTATCGTTCATGAGCGTGTTTTCTGAAGAAGACAATGTTCTCACCTGGCAAATCTTTACTAATGGGCCTAAGCCGTGTCAATTTTTTACAATAGATAGCTTCGAGAATGAACAGGGAGTTTAAACGTATATCTTCCTTTAATGACTACTGATTAAAAGGGTCCTTGCGGATGATTTAAGTTTCCTTTGATTTTTTAAAAAGAATTTCTAGAGCACCCATGGGTCAAATCAGTTGTTGCTGTTCACCTCTAAGTAATACGTTCGGTCTTAATGGATAATCTTTAATACAAGAATGTACAGGTTTATGGCTCCAGCTATATTGCACTGTACGGCTTGCCCTGGACATCAACTTAGTCAGCCTTAAAGCTATCTGTCATATTTTGAATTAAATATCTTATTGATGAGACGACGAATTTCGTTACTCGTTCTATCGAAACGGACAGAAAGTAGGTTTTGACGGTTGTGGCTGTCGGATTGATGTAAGTCTGGGTTGATTTCAAGTTATGCACTTTTGAACGAGAAATAAGTAGGAACGACACCGAAAAATATCTTTGAAGAAGAAAGGGCTCCCTATATCCGAATTTCTGTCTTGTAACATATGTGCTTGAAGCGAGTAGTTTTAATGCACTGGGCTTGAAACCACATAAAATTGTATTTAGAGAAACCAAATATCTATTATTGTATTTGTAAAATCACTGCTAGTGGTTGAGTAATAGGCTAAACAGCCTGTGTTTTAATCTTAACGCGGGGAGTGTTGGATCTCATAACTTTTGCACGCGAGGCATTGTCATTATTCTTTACGCTGTTCCGAGCACTCAACCAAAGTTCTCGTCAGCACATCATTGCGTGGTGCAAATAACCATAAGGAATAGAAAATAAAATAAGGCATAAAATTACACAGATATCGTATCATTTTCTTTCTTTTCTATCTGCCCAGAATTATAAACCTTGTCATAACCATCTAGTTTGATGCGCAAGACATGCACACTTCACGGATATCTTCTTAAAATTTGAAACCCAATGACAATAGCAAATTTGCCCGAAAATGATTGCAATTTTATTAAAGTACAACATTCTTCAGTTTTCATTCACTTATAATCTCTTACCGACGATAAGGCGTCACAAAGATTTCAGAAAAAATAAAACAATTGATGTTCACCAATGCGTCGGAAAACCGGTGAGGAGGAACCGCTAACGATTAAATGATTACTACTCTCGAGACTGCATTTTGTGCAAAAGAAATACAGACACATTCTACTTACCATCTAGATCTGCAGAATGAAATGAATCAAGCATTGCCGTAAGTTTAAACTGTGGGATGCGTTGGTATTCTTCCTGCGATAGCTGTCCGTCGCCGTTCGTGTCGAAGAAACTGAAGGGACTCTTTGGCTGGTAGGAGTATGGCGGTGACTTCTTGCCAAGTCGTATCACTTGGTTCCTGTATAGAAACGCCGTAGCTGCGTGCAGTATGACGAGTTGTAGTACTATACATAGCAGTATGTTGTGACAATCTGCAGACGAAAGTGAGACTGTGTTACAAGCTTGCAGGTTCAGGGAGAGCTCATAGCGAGATTGCATAGCAACGTTGCAGCTTCTTGCAGAGGTACAAGTGAAATGATATTACAAGTTTGCAGTTTCGTGAGATGTAATAGCGAAATCGCATTGCAAGTTTGCATTCTCATGCAGAGGTAACAGTAAAATAGAATTACAAGCTTGCTGTTTCTTGGAAAAGTGACAGCGATATGGCCTTGCTAGCCCGAAGCTTCACGGAGAGGTGACAATGGCATGGAATTACAAGGTTGGAATTTCCTTTCGGGATAACAGCAAGACGGTATTTAAAGCTTGCTTTATCATGAAGACACAGAAATGAAATGGTATTACAAGCTTGCAATTTTATTGAGAGGTAAAAGCGAAATTGTATTACAAACTTGCACTTGCATCGTAGAAGACTAAGTCTAGATACACTTATTCAAAGAGGGACAAACGGAAGCTCTTTAGTGTCAGAAGATCACAAGAACGTCTTCTACCCGTGTATTATTTTACGATAAGACGTCCAACAGAAAGCGAGATAGTATGTCCAGCAGGTGTCTTTGTAAAAGAGAAATAATCTCTAACACTTAACACGACTACCTACCTGTTTTAGCCATCTTCTACTATGCGGCTCCACCAAAATGGAAGATGTTTCGTCTTCCAATTGAAAAGACAACTTCGTCTAAAGAACTTCTATGGACGTAGTCTTCTCCGTTGATTCGTTCAATCTTGATTGGTATGTCCAGAGTGCACGTCTGTCGTTTGATTATTTCGTCTCGCAGTCGAGCCACAGTGTTTCTTCTTTACAGTCCAAATTGCAACTGCCTCAGCGGTCACAGGTGTCTCTGGCCTTTAAGTAGGGGTTCTTAATGGAGTTGTTTCTGCTAAGCCGTAAACTTCCTGGGTATTTCGTTAATACTGAGTGCTGCGTAAGAGCTCCATGCTTCCCTCCCATTCGCTAACAACATTTGCTTTCGTAAGCGGCGTGGGGAGGATATGACGAGCACTAATTAGATGCGCGCACAGCTGCCATGGGTGACGTGGGACTAGTAAAAAACTTGCCATTGTCTGCTGTTCTATACTTTGTGAAGACCACTGCAAAATACCTTGCAATTGCAGCAAAGAGGTTGTTTATCATTTTAAAAACTGGCTCTTGATATGCTCATGACAATTTGCACAAATTATGCTCAAAGTCGCCATTTGCTCTAATTTAATTCATATATACCTTACACTTTAAAGACTAAAATAATTTAATCGGAAAATTGGAACATTTATTTTTTTCTAATTTCACATAAGAAAATCACTAAATTTTGTTGCTAGACACTCTTCAACTCAAACAGAGAGAGAGTGCATATGGTGAGCATTTTGAAATCAATATATTTTTAGAAATGTCTAAATTTCAAAATTTAATTGAAAAAATGCAACACTGAACTATACTTAACTTGCCACAAAAGTGGCTCGATGATTAAGCAAATCAATTATACTCTAAAACGAAACTCATTCTCTATAACACAGCAAAACTCTACCCTTTTATAAAAAGGGCCATAAAATTTACATAATAGGCAGAAACTGTGCCTATAACTTCTCTCATATAATATTAACGCTCGCAAAAAAATTGATTTGCTTGAATGTGCATGAACGAATTTGCATACTGGAGACGAAGGCTAATTAGTGCTCTCGATTGGATTGAAAAGGTATCTGTATACTATGATTGAGCTATGATGAATTATTTTTCACACTGCTATGTGTGAAAAAACGTTTTTCATCAAGGGTCATTGTGTACGAATATAAGGCAATCGCTCTGTCTTCTTAAATGTCCAACGCCCTTCAATATTTTTCCCTCTAATGATTCCCGCCCGCATTTGTTTGAAGCTCTCTATATTTCTTATATAATCTGTCAGCATGTGTCGTCTTCGGACCTGTTCACTCTATCTTCTCTATGACAAGCCTTGTTTCCTATCTAAAGCAATACTCCATATGTCACGATTTAAATCTGCCTCCCTGTCTCAACTCGTCTATGTATCCATGGTTTAGTACCTGCCCCTTCTGTCACTACCACATCAAGATGCACCTCTGTTTTCCTATACGTTGTCCCTTTTGTCTCTGCCATTCTCAGTGCACTCCTACTTGTTCCCTTTCCTTTGTGTCTTTCCCTGTTTCTTCTTGATTCACCTTTCTCAATTTCCCTACTATCTTTTTTTCTCTGTTTGTCTGTGTATGGTCGCTTTCTTCGTGTCTGTGTTTGGGCTCCTCTCTCTCTCTCTCTCTCTCTCTCTCTCTCTCTCTCTCTCTCTCTCTCTCTCTCTCTCTCTCTCTCTCTCTCACCTACTTTTGTCTCACCTACTAATGTAAAGACGTACCTCATGGGCTAAAAAGTCACTAGTATGCTAATACTCTCAAGAATAATGTGGGCGAACACGACAGAAAAACAAGGACAGATGCACTGTACCACATTGCGTCAAATACGCACGCATTCTGCGTCGCCTGACATTTTGACAGATGTTTACGACAGCGTGTACGTTGCATGTCACGTGGGCGAGACTCTGTTCATCATTTTATTCTCCGGAGCTATTATTTTAATTAAGTAATGGAGCAACGATTTATCGCTCCCTAAGCACGAATAATTAGCTTTATGGGAAGTCCACAGACTGGCGATGGAATGCCTCATCTTTGTGTCTTTCAGATATTCCTTGGAAGAACTCAGGATATTTCTTTGATACAGTACAAAGTGTATTTGTCGTCTGCCGAGCCTATGTCAAAGATGTCTGAGTTGTCACTCTTTAAGTCACAAAAATATTTCGAACAATTTCATAGCTGATTCGGCGAGAGCTCGGCAGAGTGAGTTGAATATCATTCCGCTGTATGGTAACACTTTGATGTAGATCACAAACTGATTCGACGACCATATTTTAGCATGTCTGATCTTTTGCCAGTTCTTGTTAATGGTTATTCTGTTCCGCATAATAAGGCAGCTTTTAAAATTTGAAAAAATATAATAAGGTGAAAAAAATTAAACTGGCTATGATGAACTCTTCATATTAGTCTCTGTTCAAGGATACCTTCCTGAACATGCATTGCGATCTGCCGTTACAATACATCCTTCGACATTTGTACTGAGAAGACAATGTTTAATTTTTTTTCTTTGACAAATCTATGTGCATAATGTGGTCGAGAGTTGCACCTGTTGAAAACCACGAAGACATTTTACTCGTTTGTTCTGAAAGACATCTTTGCGAATGCTGGGAACCGACTGGCCGTGTATGCTAACTGTTAAGTACAACTTTCAGCTTTCCCAAGTTGCCTCCGCGCTCGATTTAAAAACGGCCGGCAGTTACCGCAATACAGATGTTACATCATTTATGAAACAGGCAGTTCCTAAATATATAACCCATTATACGTGATTTGAAGTAGAACAGCGTCGGCATTTCTTGTTTGATGCCTTCCAGCAACATGGTTTCTAGGACGAATTGAATAATAATTAATGACTTTTATTTGATGATTTTGTTCAAGAAGCTCTGTGGAGCCTTGTGGCAGGACCCATGTCTGTTCATCACACTGCCGCTTGTCAAGAACCGTCTCGTAGAAATAAAGCAAGACGTGTCAGCAAACCTTAATAACACTGGTCCCACCTGTCTTATGGTATTAATCAGAGCTTGTGAGAGGGTGCCTTTCTTGATAACGAAATACAAACATACCCTCTAGGACAGTGGTAAATTGTAACCCACCTTAGCTTGGACCGGCAGCTTCTCAGTCTCTGCCAGCATGTCATCTTGATTCAGTCTTATTCTGCTCTTTTAACATTTTGAGATAATGTGACACATGCTCCTTTCTTATCCATTTGGTTGGAAGTTTTCAAAACACTGTCTAGAGCATCACATAGCCGAATACTGTTCGCTTTGTCGAACAAAGTTGAAGAAGAACAACGCTCATTACCACAGACAAACGAGCCGTTTCCAAATCTGTATGAATGTTGATGCTAATGTTCAGAATCAAACATTTCTTTTATTAACATAGCGAGCACAGTAGTATTTTTTGAATTCAAATGAATTACATATTGATCAAAGTGGGCACTGTTATATCGCAGACAATTCCACATAAATACCTTTCAAGAAATATTTCAACTCAAATGAAAATAATATTCACAAAAATGGATCTAAGTTTTATTTCATATATATGGGTCATTAATGTTTATACGTTGGACCCCAGGTATGATGTTAACTTCAAAAGTTAAGATTCTTAGCTTCATGCAATATCCACTACACTAATTTTGACATTCTGTCCTTAAAGAAAGAAGGTTTGGATACTTCTTGTCAGTGACTTCTTGAGGAGATATCCACCACCTTTCTGACGTCAACAGCTAATTCAAGAATCTAAAACACTGCCTTGTCAAGTGTCAACGGTTTTTTTTTGTCTAGGAAAATAGTCGTCTTCGTTGACGGTTGTCAAAGCGTCCTCACTTCATTAAGTTTTGAAGAGTTGTTATCAGCCAAAGTTCTCTTACACTTCAGACATCTTCGCTAAAAGTAGTTTTCATACTTCGACAATTGTCAAGTCTAGTAGTAATGAACTCCTTAGGATAATCACGTTTGGATTCGCGACAGATGGCCCCATGATACCATACCATGATTTACGTCACGCAAACACTGTAATGAAACTCGCGCATGAAAATAGACAGAAGGACAGATGGAGCAGACACCTAGATGGATGGATTGATAGATAGACTAATAGATGGATACACATGGACAGACACATATATCAATATGTGCAGCAACTAATGCATAATTACGTAGATACATAGCTACATAGATACATGGCTACATAGATACATAGATACATAGATACATAGCTACATAGCTACATAGATACATAGATACATAACTACATAGATACACGGCTACATAGATACATAGATACATAACTACATAGATACACGGCTACATAGATACATAGATACATACATAGAAACAGAGATACATTTATACATACATAGATACATAGATATAAACATAGATAGATAGATAGATAGATAGATAGATACAAACGTACATACATGCACCGACTTTTTTCAGTTCACAGGATTAATTGCTGAACAATTTTTTTCTGCACTCCCTTTTCCCTTTCTATGCACTTATTGCATGAATTCTTGTTTCTATATATTTACGGGAATAAACATTATTATTATGATTACAGGACAATAGCTGTAACATGTGACATAATTCGAATTATTTTTGATCTCTGAGAATGTTAAATTTACCGATCTTTCCAGAAAGACAATGTGTTATCCTTGTCAGCGCAGGGAATTATTTCATCATTGATAACAAACGGATTATAGTCGGGATAAAAGAAATAGTTGGAACCATAACATTAAGACATCATGGAAAGAAAGGATGTCTTCAACTTGGTAAGTTGAACTCCAGACATATCTGTACCATGTCTGGCGTAGAGCAGGAAACAGTATATCATAAACAAGGATACTAAAAACTACACATGTCAAATAGTCACACCTAACAAAGTTTCATCTGGCAACAATTAATACAGATTGTGCTGACATTTACTGAATGCAAATACTTGTGGAAGATATGTTGAATGTCAAGTTTAACTTCGAAATAAATGAACAAAAATGATATATTGGATGGTACCAATTTTTCGAAAGTGTGTATTTTTTGGCCATATCTTACGTTTCCATTCAGAGCTTTGAGTAAATTCGACTAATGCTATCGGAAGACCAAGCTAATGATGTATGTAAAATTCTGTCTAAGTAGTACATGTAGCGTGTAATGTATTTTGAGGCGCACCTGAGGACACTAGACCAAATCCTCGCTACGAAAATAACGCGCTAATAAAAATGGGACCCCTAGTGTTGCGATGATTTTTAGATTTTGTCGGCGAAGGTCCAGTATTATTCAGTTTGGCCTATCTGGAATGACAAAATGGCAAAAGATAACGTCTTTATTCCAGGAACCAGTCTTGAAAATAAATTCCACCAAAAGCTTCAAAGAAGACAAAAATCACTTGCGTCAAATTTTATCACGACTTCAGAAACAGTTCTCGGAATGAGACTTATTTGACATGACGCTCGTCTCAAAATGAAATTACAGTCACTTGTTTCTACACCACGATAGCTCCTCGTTGATAATAAAAATGTGTATTTAAAAATGCATCATGAACTAGAGACATTCAGTTGTTGGTCTATGGACTCCCCATAATGTTATCCCCCTCAAGGAAAAGCCATGACCGTGATGATGCACTGAACAAAACAACTGCAATATCTAGCAACAATCTTGAATGTCCTCATGAAAGTAGGTGATCCAGGTAAGTGAAATTTAACAATGAAGATCAAGTACAATAGTAATGATTATTAAATCTTACATGGTTTTATGACAAGTATGTCTGAGGCCGTAGGATAAAGACCTGCCTCTTTTTAATGTTAATCTCACCCTTCCTTCCCTTCCAGTACAAGAAAAGCTTTTTCAGACGAATTCCATATAACGTTGTTTTATTCTCACAGCGATTGCGGAGCATGAAACAAAAATCAGGGCATGTATAACAGTCTCCATTCTCTTGCCACCAAACAAATGAAGAAACGATATTCAGAAGTCTTAATTGCTATGAGCGACGGTCTCAAGCGCAAACCCGGGAAATAAAAGTCTGTCGCATATGATTGATCCGGATTACCTATCGTTGAGTCGTTGGAACGAGGCTGAAACACGCACAATGACTCACTACACTGTCCAGATCGTTCGATTCAATATAGAAGCGGAAATAATTATACGTTCGTAAAAATACGTACCATAAAAATTTCTCTTCTACTCGGAATTTCCTTATTTTACAGACAACTTTCGAACTGAAATATTTTGGCTCCCAAGAAGAGGAACTCGTATGCAGAAGATGAAACTTCCAGCCGCAATTTGAATGCGACATATGTGTGTAACCGCGTCATAGCTATCATATTCATCGTTATCACTATCAACGTCGTCACCACCATTATCATTATCATTATCGTCGACGTCATCACATCATCATCATCACTATCATCGTCAATTTCAACTTACACAGATAACAAAGATAAAAAGGTAGCCTCTGGAGCAATCGACACAAATCGGTACAATCATACTTCCATGATGTAAACATAGTCGTACTTGAAAGAAATATGTCGAGCTATACAGATGAACAACTACAAAAATATACACATAATGCTTGTTTTTGGGTTTGCATTTTTAAAAAATGAGGCTTCATTAGCCGGAAACATTGTCGCCCGAGTCGCCAAACCAACTTTGCCCTATTTGGTTTTCTTAAGGTGTTAATGACACAAGAGTGGGGTCAATATATAAGACTCTTCATTAGCCGGAAACATTGTCGCCCGAGTCGCCAAACCAACCTTGCCCTATTTGGTTTTCTTAAGTTGTTAATGATACAAGAGTGGGATCGATATATGAGACTCTTTTTAAAACTGGATGAATATGTGTAGATTTCTTTCCCATAGTGTGACTCGTTTTCAAACGAGATAACCAAGCCATCGGTAAAATCATCGTTCAGGCAAACTGAGTCCGTGTGCACGTGATATATTTGTCTCGAAAGTGTGGGTTTACTTCTTGAAAGAATAAAACTTGTGGCGAAATTCATCGATTCGTCGCCGGCTACTACCCTCAAGCCCAACGGAAGAAACATTCATGACGTTAACACAGCTAACGAATTGCATCTGACCATATACATTGTCGCGTAAGAGGCCATATTGTGATCCCGAACAAGTACGAAGGGAAATGAAGGGTGAAAAGGAAATCTGAATACGTATACGTAATTACTTTACAGCTACAATCTTACCACCTTCTTCAATTTAGCTTAGTTGCAACCTGAAATATTAATCTGCCATATCACAATGTCCGTGCGTCTGAACGCTCTCAATTTGAAACACCTCTCGGAAGAGAGTTTTGTCAGTGTATTAATGGGAAACGCAATCGTTATGAAAACCTATATCGCGGCAAAATACACAGTTCAAATAACCTCGTAAGAAATAACTCGGACTCTATGAAGGGTAGTTCTGTAGCTTCCTCCGCAAATTACAATCCCTGACAGGCAATTATATCTTACCGTTCGGATCTGCGCCACTTAAAGGGATTTATTCCGAATGTCAGCTTATGATTCATAAAATGACGATTCCCGGCACAAATCCCCCCTAATAAAGAAGTCTAGTTTGTACCGTATCCTGTGGCAACCTGGAACTTTAATTTGTATTTTGTGCTGTGAAGGTAAGGTCTCTTTTGGCTCTAAGTGAAGTTATGCCCATCATCTGCGTATTAACATTTGTAAAGGCTGCACACGCTAGCAAAATCTAGTTTCTCTGACCTTATTGGTGGCGATGCGACCGTTCATATAACCGCGCGTTTCCTTCGAAAACGTCTCAATGTCATGCCGTCGATCACCTCTTATTAACGCGAGCGTTATCCATTTTTTTCTCTTTTTCTCATTTTGGAAGAGGCGATGCCGAATGTCATACAGTTGTAATACGAAAACTCACAATATTTTACCATTTTATTATCCGTTTGCTGTTCAGATTATTCTCATGCTGATACCGTAACAATGTAAGAAAGCGAAGCTTCGAACAACATTTAATCATGCTGAATTTTCCAAGCATGCGCCTAGCGAACAGGATGGCAATAACGACCACTATAAAAAAAGTTGCGAAACCTTGTTCTGGAGTCAGCATATGTTTCACCTTGGGTTTTATTTTGTTCCATGAAAGAATAGCATCGCCTAATAATTAATAATTCATGATTCGCATGCTTTACAGAAAGTGAATGAAGACAATAGTTACTGAAAGACCTTAACTTTCGTTTTGAAATATTGTTGACAGGGCCCAGGCGACCCACCCTGTACCCCAATTCAAGATCCGTCAGCATGGTTGCGATTAAGATTTTCCTTACATAGATTTTCACCATCTTTGCGATTTGTCTGTATAAACATTACGCTTGCCTGAACAGTGAGTTATCTTGCTGGCAATATCAACAAAACATTCTGTTTTCCCACTACGATAAGGATGACAGCAACAACCATCGTCGTCATCATCATCATCATCATCATCATCATCATCATCATAACCACCACAATAATCGCAGTTATTGAGTTTATCAATGAAAAGGGTTTCCTTCTATCTGAGAATGCATTCTTTTTTTTCGATTCTCCGAAGTCCACTTCCATTGTGAATATTGTTACGACACCGAAATTACACACACAGCGACAATCCATTCACTGATACGTAAAAGGGACTGAATATGAAAACTCAATAGGTTTAATGACTCACCATATTACGCTTCTACATTTGATTGATACCATGTCATTAAATTGGAAAAACCCACAACAGGGTTAAGTGTGTGTTCATTTGAATGTATTATATATTACATGGATTGTGAATGACCTTGCGACGGATTGATGATGAAATTAATACTTGCAATGTAAAAGTAACAGACAGTCCGGAATAAAGATTTGTGTTTAATGGTCAATAAAACGTGAAGATGTGTTCGTCCTGACTGTAAATAATTGCTGTCCATTTAGCCCTCCATCGCATAGGTGACTTATGACGCATGGCTTGTGTACAGGTTCAAAAACTCTTCTAGTTCACCAAGTTTGACTTATATTATACAGTAAGTTGAACATAGCCTACTGTACATGTGAATAATTTGAATGACGTGTTTCTGAATGTCGTATGCGACTATCATGTCTACATTCAGCGCAATCCGACGCTCAGATGGCTGATATTCGTGTAGTCCAAAATGATGACATCATCGTAACTCTTAGCAACAGAACACAACATCGCGCTGACTAATAGCAGAGTCGAAGAAAAAGCGATAAACAGCCCGAAATTCTACAACTATCTATGTGATGTCTAATGTAATCAAGATTGTTCCTTTTACAGTGAAAATGAATAAAAAGCCATTGTTAGAACCCAGCCTTGATCCAAAGCAGAAGTTATAGGAGTTTTCGTTTTGTTAAGCATATTTGTTGCATGTTCTAAATTTGTACTGCGGTTTGAAAAATGTTATGGCAGTTACGTGATCGAGTGTTTTTTTGTGTCATCGTACATAAAGATTGAATTTTGTTCATCGACATTACATACATAAATTCGAACACGCAGCGAAGTTGCGCAAAACATTGCCTCGTTGAAAACGTCAACTGTATTGAACGAGGGATGGGCCAAAAAGTAAGTGGCTGTGCTGTCGTTTCTAGCGCTTTAAATTTTTAAAATGGAGTTCCTGCAATAAAACATACACGTTTCGGCAATGTTTCACAGTTCGCGTTGATGTACGGGACCCATTATTGTCGTAATACAAAATTTATAACCGGAGTGACAGAGTATGAAAATCTATTGCAGTCTTGGAGAGTTGATCAGTATACATTTTACGTTATAGTGACCGAAAAATTTGCATATTGACTGTGTTCATAATGAGCGGTTCCGTTATAACACTCCGTGCACGTAGTAATCCTGTAAGCTTTCAACGCTAAGGATACATTTTTGTCATTTACCCATTTAGGTATGGAGAAACTTGATTACACGGTTTCTCTCGATCAGAACACGTGCATGAATAATGCACTTTTTCCGATCCGAGTCCTTGCCCTTTAATTATGATCGACTACAAGAGTCAAGCAAAAGACGCCAAAGACACGACTTTCGAAGATACAGCTGTTCAAATCTTTCCCCTAAAACCGCTATGATATTTTAACCTTTGGCAGTTTTCTCTGCAGTTTTTTCAGGGAGAGAGTCAAATTTTATACTTTGAGTGTATGTACATTGCTTCATATTAGATTAGGCACATTAGTGCATGCAGTAATTACATATATATGCAATACAAGATGTGAGGTACGTTAGTTTCCCACGGTGATGTTCATGAATATACATACTATATGTATAAATGAACACTAATCTTCCCTGTATTTTGCACTTAGAGAGATATTGTTTAAATATTTCAATATGCCAAGGCTATTCGTACAGTGTATGTCTAGTCAATCCGAATGCACGTGTCCATCGTCAAAGTTTACAAATCGATTAAGAAGTATAGACTTGACTTTAAGGTAGAACGCGCCTCGGGGACAGAAATTCGGGCCGTCAAATTTTATCAATTTTCTTCTGACCTACCACTTGTGGGGGCTCATTTTGAAGCTCTTGGTTTTTCGAAAATCGAAAATTTCATTTTTTTCTCATAGAGTTAACACAGGGATGGCGGCCATTTTGAATTTCAAATATCGAGAAATCGCAAGTTATTTGTCTCTGTAGTACCAAAGTTTGCACGGTGACCCCTGATTTTTATTCTTGCTTTGGTAAGAGGATGGTTAAAAGTTTCACTGAGGAAAGTTTGAGCGAAAGTTTAAGTCTTTCGCTTTCGAGGTGCATATTATCTTAAACTGTAATGGATACACGAAACAAAGATAAGCTTACTAAAAGAGTTGTCAAATGTTTTAGATACAGGGCGTTATAATATGTCATGTGTCCGTTCAATAATCTCGGCGGAGTTCTCTTTCCTTACGCACACTCATCAGTTGATGTCTGCTATACTAACAAAGTTGCGAACGACAACAGTTTGAAAGAACTCAAATAAGTATAAAACTTTTGTGAAAAGAAGATGAAAAATATTCACATCATGAAATATTCAATAAGCAAATGCCAGACCATCGATGTCATCGATGCGTATTTGATGCTCCACTATGTTCGTCATTTTATCAGTGACATTACAATTCGCAATGGCAGCATTAGCTCGTCGTTCAAGTGACGGTAGGTTGGTACGACTCTGGAGAAAACAAAATATTCTGGACAGGATGTCGAGACAATGATCTCTCCTGACACCAAAGAGTGTATAAAACTTGCATTTTACTGAACAGCAGAGCGCAGACTCAACAGACGTGGTCATGCAGCTTGATTGCTTTGAGCACCATACATATCACAGTCTTTTGGAAGACGAGTCTAACGGTCCGTAAACAATAGACACACTTAGCAGTCGTTCAAATATTCTTATGACATTTAGACGTCTTCACGGATACAGTTTGCATGGAGTATAATTGGTACTCACACGAAGATGACCTTTTTCATTCTTAAAGTCGTAAAGTGTTACGATGCTCTCATGTCACATTGACACTTCTTGAACTCACGTGCCGCCATAATACGATGATTGTTGGACGGACAGACGGACAGACAGACAGACAGATAGATAGATAGATAGGTAAATAGATAGATAGATAGGTTAAATAGATAGATAGATAGATAGATAGATAGATAGATAGATAGATAGATAGATAGATAGATAGATAGATAGATAGATAGATAGATAGATAGATAGATAGATAGATAGATAGATAGATAGATAGATAGATAGATAGATAGATAGATAGATAGATAGATAGATAGATAGATAGATAGATAGATAGATAGATAGATAGATAGATAGATAGATAGATAGATAGATAGATAGATAGATAGATGGATGGATGGATGGATGGATGGATGGATGGATGGATGGATGGATGGATAGATGGATGGATAGATAGAAAAGGCACAGGCAGTGAGAAACAAAAAAACAGAAAGACATAAGTAGACAGAAAGCTCGGCAGATAGAAAGACAGACAAAACAGGCAGATAGACAGTCAAACAGACAAACAAATAGACTGACACGTAGATAGTGTGTACTATCTATGATTGCATGTATATATAACCAGTAACACACGGGTATTTACACAAACACAGACACAGACACAGACACAGACATAGACACACACACACACACACACACACACAAATATATATATATATATATATATATATATATATATATATATATATATATATATATATATATATATATATATATGAATTGGACAGACAAAAAGACGGATAGACAATGTTTATTCCTTTCACAACGGTAAGGAGCTACGAGTGATTATAATTCATCAATAGAACGACAAACTGTAAAATGAAATTTAAGAACTAAGAATAAACACAAACACGTTATTAGATGCTGTAAAGGGTTTAGGGAATCACATTATTTCTAATAAATATGCTTATTTCCGGAATGTCTTGAACCATATACTGGGTTGCGAGTATTGTTTCGTTAGTTGCAAGGACGGTTAAGCTCACAAATAATTCACATCTGGACAAAGTCCTTTCGCTAAACGTTATAATTTCAGTTGTTTCATTTCACCTGGCGTGTCATGATTGTAAACCAATGCAACGATAATATCTACATTTGAGGGCGCACTACTTTCAGCAACATCTATCTATTGCTTCGTCCACTGAAATGTTGTCCTTGTCTGCTCTGCTAACAAAGTTGCGAACGACAACAGTTTGAAAGAACTCAAATAAGTATAAAACTTTTGTGAAAAGAAGATGAAAAATATTCACATCATGAAATATTCAGTAAGAAATGCCAGACCATCGATGTCATTGATGCGTATTTGATGCTCCACTATGTTCGTCATTTTATCACTTGATGTGAAGATCAGTGACATTACAATTCGCAATTGCAGCATTAGCTCGCTGCTCAAGTGACGGTAGGTGGTACGACTCTGGAGAAAACAAAAATATTCTGGACAGGATGTCGCAACAATGATTTCTCCTGACACCAAAGAGTGTATAAAACTTGCATTTTACTGAACAGCAGAGCGCAGACTCAACAGACGTGGTCATGCAGCTTGATTGCTTTGAGCACCATAAATATCATAGTCTTTTGGAAGACGAGTCTAACGGTCCGTAAACAATAGACACACTTAGCAGTCGTTCAAATATTCTTATGACACTTAGACGTTTTCACGGGTACAGTTTGCATGGAGTATAATTGGTACTCACACGAAGATGACCTTTTCATTCGTAAAGTCGTAAAGTGTTACGATGCTCTCATGTCACATTGACACTTCTTGAACTCACGTGCCGCCATAATACGATGATTGTTGGACAGACAGAGAGACAGACAGACAGACAGACAGACAGACAGGTAGACAGGTAAGATAGATAGATAGATAGATAGATAGATAGATAGATAGATAGATAGATAGATAGATAGATAGATAGATAGATAGATAGATAGATAGATAGATAGATAGATAGATAGATAGATAGATAGATAGATAGATAGATAGATGGATGGGTGGTGGGTGGTGGGTGGGTGGGTGGGTGGGTGGATGGGTGGATGGATGGATGGATGGATGGATGGATGGATGGATGGATGGATGGATGGATGGATGGATGGATGGATGGATGGATGGATGGATGGATAGATAGATGGATGGATAGGAAAGACACAGGCAGTGAGAAACAAAAAACAGAAAGACATAAGTAGACAGAAAGCTCGGCAGATAGACAGACAGAAAAAACAGGCAGATAGACAGTCAAACAGACAGACAAATAGACTGACACGTAGATAGTGTGTACTATCTATGATTGCATGTATATATAACCAGTAACACACGGGTATTTACACAAACACAGACACAGACACAGACACAGACATAGACATACAAACACACCCACACACACACAAATATATATATATATATATATATATATATATATATATATATATATATATATATATATATATATATATATATATGAAATTGGACAGACAAAAAAGACGGATAGACAATGTTTATTCCTTTCAACAACGGTAAGGAGCTACGAGTGATTATAATTCATCAATAGAACGACAAACTGTAAAATGAA
>NC_091945.1:20617103-20689603 GCF_041260155.1 Ptychodera flava | reverse complement strand
TAAGAAGAGTTTAGGTCATAGAACACTCGATTGACCTTGAAACATACATGTACACGTACTTGTACACAACATCAGGGCAGAGAGTAACACATAGAAGACTAGGAGACTTACCAGTTACCATGGATTTTTGAATTCTGGTATCTGAGAATAATCAACTATTAGAGAAAAAAGATGGGGTCACCATGCTTGATCTTATACAAATGTACGATGAAAAGTCACAGTTTTTCTCAAATCACTTAATATCAATATATAAAACCATTCACTTCAAGTTCATGCAGTGAATGGAATTTTCACATCCCATCATACAATAACACAAAACATCTGCTTGCAGAACTACACAATACATGCTTAATTTTACTCTGCGTACATTCCTAATAAATATGCGGCTATATGATAATTGGGGGGGGGGGGGCTTGAAAATTTTTGATCATATAGACGGAGGGGACTTGAAAATTTTTGAGGCCATTAGGGGGATCTGAAAAAAATAGATTTCAATCGCGATTCCTCCAGCCCCTTCACCATTTTTTCTGAACACAGCCTAACCCGACGATTTCGCAAGTCTTCTATCGTAATTGCAAAGCGTGATCCAGTTTTCAATAAACCTTTTGACCACAAACAATACCACGCCCTCTCAGTTTTGTATGATCAATTGGGTTTTCTACAATTGCGAAGGACAAAGATATGTGTTGTTTAACAGCCAGGCTTTACAATATTTATCCACAAGACATCACGACGTTTATTCAATTTTTGTATGCACGCTTTCGTCATGATTGTAAAGTTATCTCCGGACAAAGTACAGAACAAACAGTGATAGTGAAAGACACGGACGATTTTACAGTAAACAGACTGAGTACCGTCGCCGTTTTGAATGCAACATTCATTTTCTCATCTAACAAACGCTGACAACATACTTGAGTGCCTTTCTTCAGTATTGGCTTCACTGTCTACAGAAACAGCGACAATGCATACTGATTCGTCCAGCCATCACGGGCAAAAGCTCGAACTGAAGGAAACACTTTTCTTCTTCTTTTGTTCCAGAAACAAAGAATGTTGACAATCTCATCTATGCAGTTGTTGGATGCATTTTTGGAGTCGTGGCCCTGCTAACGACAGTGATAGGGTTCATATTAATGGCGCTGCTAAGGTAATTTCCATTATAAGAAATGTGAGCAGTTATCATTTTGTAGTCCCCGCCAACTAACACTGAGATAGAGGTCACCTGCACTTCTGTGAGTCAAACGTATTCTTCGTGACCGCATTTGACTGAAAGAAATGCCCTTCTTGGACTAAGTCAATAACCTTCGATAAATATATGGACAAAGGTGGCTTTGAATTGTCAAGACCCTCTGTTTTACTCCGTTTTGCGATAAACGCTGTAATGACATGCAGTATATATGACATTCGAAAAAAATATTCAAGGCGGTAAAATTCGGTACAGTAACCTAATTTCCTGATAACCTGGCTGATAAAAAAATATTTAAATATAATTCTCTCATAGTTGACGGCAGGATCAAGCGAAATTGCTTTTTGAAATATAATTATTAAAATATAAGTTATACCGGAAGTTATAACTAGCCATCGGTCTGCGTTTCTGCACAAAACGATGTAATCTTCGCACGGTTAACAAACTGTGCATGTTATTCATTTTATGCAGGCGTCGAAAGAAAAAGAAGGAAGACAAGGAAGAGGACGTGGATAACGACAGTGTTAAATCCCTCGACGGAGACGAAACTTCAAGTACTACACCGATCGGTGACCCGGCCAACCCGGCACGAAGAAATTCTTACAACGTTCTCAGCAAAGGAAGCTTTTACGAAGTCTTGGATCTGGACAAACTTGAAAATCAGGTACATATACCGTATACCTTTAAGTCGCATGTGTTGATTCGTTTCACTAGAGAAGTCTCTTTACACAGGACGTCTTTGTCGATGAACGAATGAATGAATGAATGAATAAATTAATCATTGAATCAATGGATCAATGAATCAAGCAATCAATTAATCAACGAACGAACGAATCAGTCAATCAAGCTATCTATCTATCCATCTATCCATCCATGTCTCTCTCTCTATCTATCTATCTATCTATCTATCTATCTATCTATCTATCTATCTATCTATCTATCTATTGATCAATCAGTCAATTGATCAATAATTGACTAATTACGTACCTACCTATCCTTATGTATCTGTGTATTTATTTCATAAATGTGTACATAAGATAAAAGATAGAAATAAAGTATCTATGTATCTATCTGTATGTATGTATGTATGTATGTATGTATGTATGTATGTATGTATGTATGTATGTATGTATGTATGTATGTATGTATGTATGTATGTATGTATGTACCGGTATGTATGTATGTATGTATGTATGTATGTATGTATGTATGTATGTATGTATGTATGTATGTATGTATGTATGTATGTATGTATGTATGTATGTATGTATGTATGTATGTATGTATGTATGTATGTATGTATGTATGTATGTATGTATGTATGTATGTATGTATGTATGTATGTATGTATGTATGTATTAGTGTATGTATGTATGTATGTATGTATGTATGTATGTATGTATGTATGTATGTATGTATGTATGTATGTATGTATGTATGTATGTATGTATGTATGTATGTATGTATGTATGTACGTATGTATGTAGGTATGTATGTATGTATGTATGTATGTATGTATGTATGTATGTATGTATGTATGTAGTAGTATGTATGTATGTATTATGTATGTATGTATGTATGTATGTATGTATGTATGTATGTATGTATGTATGTATGTATGTATGTATGTATGTATGTATGTATGTATGTATGTATGTATGTATGTATGTATGTATATGTATGTATGTATGTAATATCTATCTATCTATCTATCTATTCGTTCGCTTGCCTGTAGTACTACCTTCGTCGTATTAATGTCATGATTTAGTAATAGTGTGGATAAAGACATCACGAAGCGGGGATGTTTTTGCATAGGTCGGACCACTCATAAGCAAAGTGTAGTGGTACTCTTTCAGCCACTCATCTTGTGTAATTATTGTTCTCAATAGAATGGCAACTTGGTCAGCAACAGACACAGACCATCTTGGCAGTGGACGGGCGGCTTGGAATCATCAACATCGTGGACTGATCCCGGGAACCATCTGAAACTAGAAAGGAAATTTTCTCGGGTGTATGACACTGACGTCTGACGTCACCATTGGCATTTTACACGGTCATCGCCTATACATCTGTACATAATTGTCACAATATTTACATAGTTTTTATCGACAAAGCGAGTATTTTACGAAAGAGGAAAGTAGATATGCGTTATCATTACTGTAAGAACGTTCACAGTCTTAGCGGACTTGAGTTCCAGCATGAGCACAAAATATACAGCTTGAGCCAATAGGAAGCTGTTTTACAGAGCTCCATAATTTGCTGCCAAAAAACATTGCAAAACGCTAATTATAATTTGGACTTCTACGTATATCCTCGTATGACAATCGAGTTGCAATATTTCACAGCCTTTTTCCAAATGCATCATCAGCCCGACTGGTCATCTGGTGGCAAGAGTTCATCGACCTCTGAAGATGAGTCGTCACACCTCCAAGTTGAGTTGAACATTTGAGTATTTTTCTTAATCGCTGCACTGTAAGTGCCTCAACTTGAACCTTTATATCAAAATTGTCTCTACCTGGATGACTGGGAATCTTCAAGTGTCACCTTTTCACAATTGAGTGAGACGTACTCTGCCGTTGAACGGAACAGGCTGATCTGTTTACACTAATTGCCAGACTGCAACGGGCCGTTGATTTTATAGATGTATAAGAACTCTAGAACTTTTGATACATTTCTCAATGACATGATTTAACTTCTTTATCAGAATAAAAATCAAGGAGCTGAAGCCGTTTGCTTTTCCCAAATTAATTCGATATTCAATGGAATCTTGTCAAACTGAAAGAAAACTTTTCGCGTCTTACATTTGTCGATTTTTTTCCTATCATAGGAAGTCTAAAGTTCAACCCAACTTTCGGGCTGACGTCTTGTTCATTTTAATGGATATGAAATACGTAACTGCTGGAAACAAAAAGAGCCTAGTTGAAAAATATCCGCAATATATGTACAGCTTACATTCTAACCTTAGCTGCATAGTGTGGCAGTAGCATCGTCTTTATCATGGACACGAAACGTGACAGTTATTTCAGCGCAATACAGTAATTATGGTGAAAATATGTCAATGATATACCTTTCGGTAGAGTTTCTTTCTGATAGTCTGACGATGATCGTAATTAAACGGTCGTAAATAAGTATTGGACTTTAACGATCACTTTTAAGTAGACGTCTCAAATACAGGAATTTACCAAATATATATATATTTTTTAAAATACTTCTGAAAATGTATATCGATAATTTTAGCATTGGCAATGAGAGTGCTAACGCATTCTGTAACATCAACGCACAGCATTAAAATATAGTAATGAGTTTATATTCTCTAAACCTATTATCTTTTATACAAAACAGCCAATAGTGAAACTTCAGAATAGGTTGATGCTCAATTTACGCATGATTAAGGATATATATAGCCTTGTTGATTTGCTTAAATTTACTTACATAATTTTATTCAACTAGTAGCATTTTATTCAAATTTACCATTGCCAAATATCCACAGAGGTTTGCCATAATGATATTGAAACTGCTTGATTGTGCCAAGAGCCTTTTCATATGATATGATGTTGTTGTTTTACAAAATCTCGTTCGCATCGACCAGTTTCTCAAATTGCCGAGTCTAAATCTATATATATTTGATGTTAAAATGCCATCATTCGGTGATGTAGTTTGTAGATTGATTTTTACTTACAGCCAATGTGTTCATTATATACTTGTAACGAATATAGAGATAGCTTGTTCAAAGCAATCGATGGTTTGTTTTTTAAGAAATTAAACAGAACTCTTTTTACAGGCAGATAAACTAAGAAAGAAGTCTGGTATGTGTGTTTGTCATTCATTTGATGAAATCAAACCAATTTCTGTAGTTGACACAATATATTGTAAAAAGCACATGGGAGAAGGGGGGGGGCGGCTAAGGAATTCTTTTTGTTTTCCAATAGATTATGCAGATTTCAATGAATCATTCATGATTCATTTAATTCATATTGGCATTTCAATAAATCAGATTTAAAATC
This sequence comes from Ptychodera flava, assembly GCF_041260155.1. Lineage (NCBI taxonomy): Eukaryota > Metazoa > Hemichordata > Enteropneusta > Ptychoderidae > Ptychodera > Ptychodera flava. Next base: position 20,684,416 of record NC_091945.1, on the reverse strand, counting down.
TTTCTCTATGCTTCTCAATATTAATGTCCTTTCCTGAATACAACACATCTAACTGCTGTAATAATGTCTCCGTTATTCCCTCAGATAGCAGATCAAAAGAATATTCACAAGATTCTTAACTGAGTTGCCCCATGGCTCACTTTCACGCAAAAAACTTTCCTCTTCTCACATAGATGCATTTCCCCGCCACATTTAATACTTTTCAGCCACTAAACATGTCAGAATGAAAGACCTCTACGAGGTGACGAAAATGGCCGACGACAGAATGGCCTATTAGGTTTTCAATGCTCTGAACGAAACAGACAGACATTACACTGCCTTTCTAAAGATCCAATATTTGGACAATGTCCAAATACCCAATCCCCTTAAAGGTATACAGTCACCTGTAATCTAAATATGCCCATATATGGTCAAAGGGCGTTCCTTGGTATTCAAAATGCCCATTTGAGGGCGCTGTTTTTAAAAAGCGGCCACCCGCTTAAAATCAGTGATTGGTTCGATTTTCTCTTTCCATGGCAACTGTGGCAAAATTGGAACAGGTGACAGTATACCTTTAAAGAGAAAAGAACTCTGGCCACAGCACTGTGATGCGGCCTGAAATGCATTTCACGATATGTCCATGCATTCAATATTTATTTTCAGCGAGTAGCAACGCAAAAATACCCCATATAGATATTTAATACTCATCATATCAGTTCCAATGTATCGATATTGTTGGAAATACAAAGAGAAACCAACGATAATTTTTTATTTGTATCCTTCTCTTCATATTTCTCACAATAATTTACTTTAGTTGAATAACCGTTGGATATCAACAGTATAGCCATCCAATGTTCTTGCAAGCCAGAGCGTCGTCTTTTTTCTACTCCACGTACGAACCTCATAAGGTAGAATGCTCCTCGGAGACAGATAACTGGACCCTCAAACTTTTCCAATTCTTTTCTGATCTACAACTTGTTGAGGTTCATTTTAAAGCTCTTGGTGAAGAAAACTTTTTACCGTCTTAGCTTTTTCCAAAATCGAAAATTTTATTTTTCCATAGAGTTAACACAGGGATGGCGGCCATTTCGGATTTCAAACATTGGTAAATTTTGGGTAATTTGTTTCTCTGGTACCAAAATTTGAACTGTGATCCCCGATTTTTATTCTTGATCTTGCAATTTGAAAGAGAATTGTCGAAAGATTCTTTGAGGAAAGTTTGAACAAGTTTAAGTGTTTCACATTCGAGGCGCGAACTACCTTAACGGTTATGCGAGTAGCTGTTGCCGTAAAGGGGCCTGTGGTTTACGACGATGCTTTCTAGCAACACACTGTAAAGTGATCTTCTGAACAACTGTCGGTCAGGTCGTCCTTTATATCGAGTTTCCCTTCTCTTAGCTGCTGAGCCTACCGCTGTGCTGGCAATTATTCTCCTGCAGTTTTCCAAATTACAATGCCCCCCCCCCTCCCCGGAATTCTGCAGGCCTGTCCTGGCCATAGAAAATGGTGCATTCCCTTACTGTGTCGTATATTTTCTTTCATTTCTTTTGTATATATATTTGTTTTCCCTTATTGTATAACCCTTTTTAATTCCTCCGGCAATTATTGTATTAATAAAGAATGACTGTCTTATTGCTGCGTTGTCGCGGTTTATTTTGTTCTAGCTATACATGTGCAAGTTATGTAAAAATACTTGTAAATTTGATAAAGCATGTACAGAATTGTCTCATTATTCGTTTTCTATGGATAGGGAACGACACCGCACAGCCGAGCATTCTGTGACATGGGCGATATAAACCATTCGTGATGCTCGTACTGACACGTCTTTGACAAAACAGTGTTAGTATATTACGCTAACAACTATGTGCAATTTGACGTTAACATTGTCAGTATATTACTCTAACAAGTATGTACAAAGTTGTACCATTATGATTTATAGTAGTGGCAAACTTGAAGATTGTTCAGAGTGGCAGTGCCTCACAAGTAATTCCAAATCTGTTGAAATGCTTGTTTTAGTTCTGTGACGACAGTTGGGGAAACCTTACAGATAAAGATTGACAGTGTGGAAACAACAAACAAATATGGAAACAAACCAGTAAAGAATTAATAAATCATTACAAATGGAACGATATATCTGTGCCATGTATGTAATTTTTTTATTTATGCTGCTACATAAACAAAACTCTTGTCAACATTTACGAGAGCCATTTGACACCTCCAGAATGCTTCATGGTGCTCGTAAGTTACCGAGCATTCGTGTTTGAAATGATCGCTTGGACTCTCTGAATGCGTTCTCTGTATCTGCGTACAATAGTGGAGGTCACAGACTCAAATAGCATACATGACACCGATATGCACGCATAGAGCACCACCCAGTCATATAAGTACTTCATATTGTGGTCTTTTCACTGCTCTTTTAGTTGTTATTAGAGAGCGTTGGCCGCTCTCAGGGTCACGCCCATCGTTCTACGAAGAGCGGCGCATGCGTAGATTAACAGTTGGCAATGACAGCTCTATTCTCCGATCCTGGGTAGCATGGTCGAAAAATTGCGATTGAAAACAGAAAAAAAGCTGCACTTTAAACATCGCTATGCTAGCAGCGTTGACAGGTAGCAGAGAAAAAATGTAAAATTTTGGAGGAAGAGTGTGCACACCCTTGCATATCCCCGGAAAAAGAATGATTTGTCAAATCTTGGAGTAGGAAAAAATCTCGTGACGTCTTATTCTGACGCTTCCTCCCAGACCATATTCTGGTCACCCCTTGTAAGATCTAATGGTTCAGCCCGTAAGCTGACATGCCTACATGGGCATGTGTGGTATGACAAGGAATATTCATGATTAAAATTCTACGGGGAAGGGGTGCGAAGGAAGAGATGTGGTTTGCTTGGAATAAATGGTCATGGACAAATGTGGTGCAATATTTCGCTCAGTCGACGCTAAAGCAGCTAACATGTATACATGGGGTACTAAATATGTCTCGCAAACATTGAAATACGAATTTTAGAATAGAGCTGATCGCGCATAAATTGTTTGGGTTTTACAAGATGGTTCTGTTACATCGCTATCTAGATATTTTATTATACTACACAATAGACAATCAGGCCTGTCCATGAAATTCAATCGTCGTTGCTCGTTCTCTATTTCGGCTAAAATGGGCTAAGTATCTCTGTCAAACAGTTAGTATTACTTTATATGATCTTTCGATATCTTTATTCGTGTTTGAGAATAGGCTTTCACGAATGACGTCCCTTGGATACTTGGATGTCATTTTCGGTTGATGTCCCCTCCCAAGCCCGACAATTCCCGTAGTGTTACGTTAGAACTGCTTTTGAGACGCAGGTAGCAAAAAAGGCGCAGTGTGCTTACTTGAACGTGCAATTCCAAAAATTGATAAAAATATAAAATTTGATGACAACACAACGGCATTGTCTTTCAGTATGATGCATACCGCCTTTGGCAAGCGGGACTGCAATCAGATAGAAAATTTGGCTGCGAATGGCAAGATTTTTCTATGGGACCTCTAGCTTTGTACTTTATCTCTAAGCCCACCGACCCCCATGACTCTTTAGGTTACTGGTGATAAATCTGAAATTGTCAGTGTCAGCTTTCCTTTCCTCTAGCCCCGCCTCAATACTTAAGAGTGCAGCCATTCTCCCTAGCAAAAGCTACATTATAATGTGCAAAGATTGTCACGGGGAGAGATAGCCAAAATTTTACCATCGTCCCGACCAACGAGTGATGGTAAGGGACCGTTCAGTTTTTTACGGCCTGCCTGGGGGGGGGGGGGGCGGCAAAATCTTATAGACCCCCCTGCATTTTTCGTGAAAAAAAGATGATCCCCCTTTGTCAGACGAACAAATTTGATGACCCACCCCCGCTGAAAAATAACCAAAACCCATATGTCAAATTTACCCGGCGTACGGTTCGCGGCGCACTTTATTCGTGTAGCAGGGATGCCAGTGCACAAACTTCTCAGCCACATCCATGCAAACGTCTGTTAGTTAGGACGACTGTAAGGCAATTTTTAACTTCATTTCCATAGACAACTTATGTCCATGGACATTGTATAAAGAAAACTTTATTGGAGTGGTTCGCCAAAGGCACGTAAAGTCAACTTTATTCTAGTGGGCCACGAAAGGTGGCACGCCGGTAAAGAGGGTCGATCATGGCCATGGCATAGAGTGAACTTTATTGTAGGTATTATGTTTTTGAAAATGTGGTGACCCCCCTTTCCTACCAGTGAAAAAGCGATGACCCCCCCCCTTTCGCGGATTCCAAAATTACGATGACCCCCCCTGGATTTTGCCGCCCCCGGCCGTAAAAACTGAACGGTCCCTAAGAGATAATCTTCGATGACCATATTTTAGAGAGGAATTCAATATCGTGTTGTTTCGACAGCGTGCTTAGAGTTGCTCAATTGGGCGTGTTTATGCTGACAATTAGATCCTTTAAATCTTGACAACGGAGCAATTTTTATTTGTCGTGGCGATCCATAGAAAAACCATTTTGCTGACCAAAGGCTTGGGCAAAACCCGTTCCTTTAATTGTGCGCTGTGCACAATGCCTCTTTTGAATTTTTTAATAAAGAGAAGATAACGGCTGAAGATGGTAGAGAAACTACGCCCAAAATCAATTAGAAAAGCTGTATAAATGTTTACCCCGATGATATTGTCAAATAGTTCAAAAGAAGTCGACAGGCCTATCTTGACGCCGAGCGATTTTTTCTTGCCATTTTCAAGGGACAACACCAAACCGAACATCACTAACTCTCACGATAACGCACGGATATATTCGCTGCACTGTCAACATCTGTATAGTTTGGATATCCTAAACGTCAAATTTTTTCCTCGTTGATCGACGAACACTCACTTCAAATGTGAGTGTGATCTTTGTAATGAAGCCCAGCACAGGTCTTAGAGGCATGCGACTGAAGAACACACAACCTCACATGCACGTTCTGGTCATATTTATTATTTTGTTTGTATATCTTATAGGTAAGTGACGTCATATTATTGACTCTAATCTTCATTAGTCTCGAGCCTCTTAATATATATATATATATATATATATATATATATATATGTATATATATATATATTTATATATATATAATCACAGTACTCAGTGCAAAAGTAGAGCTTAAAAGTTTTATAAAAATATCATAAATTACCTCAAATACAAAGTAATAATATCTTTTATTTAATTTTTCATGGATCTTGCAGTCCTCAAACAGTTATGGCGTCTGAGTATTCCGCGACGTGCTATTTGGAGCACTTTTCGTACTGAGATATAGTTTTGTGAAAATCCACATTAGCTGTACGATTTCTCGAAAACTCTGTCACTTGCTTCTCCTGTCGTCCAATCGACGGTGTTCTCGTTATATTACCGACTTTTCATAATGTACCCTTCCCTACTAAACTTGCTGTGTCAAACGGATGAAACCACGGAACCCGTGTGACTATGAGCTTGCTTCAAAGCTAAAATTGTCAACGTTACACCGGATGTATATGTCTTAAAGACCTGCGACTGCCGTTTTCGCAAGTTTTTATTAGGGAGGGAGGGGAGGCATCATGGGCCAGTGGCTAGAGCAGTGGACTCACGATCAAAGGATGGTGAGTTCGAGCCCCGGCATGGCTGTGGTGTTGTGTCCTTGGCAAGGCACTTTATTCCTCATTGCTTCTCCCCACCCAGGAGTGATGGGTACCTGGTAGGACAGAGGTTGTTATGTGTGCGTTTAGCTCTGCTGCGCTTATTGGCTGCACATGTGAGCTGTTGTCTGCTCCCCAGGGAGTTGAGTGGTATCATATTAGTCCAGTGACCAGGGGTAATAATAATTGTTAAGCGCCTTGATCACATGTACTTGTGGATATGTGCGCTATATAAGAACCAAATATTATTATTATTTTTATTCTTATAACGATTATATGATTGTTGCAACTAGTAGTAAAGCATTTTTGCACGTGCTTTAAATTCGCAAGGTACAAATTCGCCACTTTCGCTCGACTGTAAACGTCTCGAACGATGAAGCAAACCACCCCCTTGAAAAGTTTTTCTTTATAACATCTCAAAGAAGGCTTTTTATTCCAATAAACAACTGTTTATATAGCAAGTAGGTCCATCGCTATCATGATATGTAGGTTGTTAAGATTAAATTTACGCATTTAAAACGGCATTTAAAATAAGAATATGGTCGTTATCAAACGCCGCGCCTTCAGTACAAGCACGATTGCTTCACAATGAAAATAATATTTGTTTTCGGATTCGTGCGTTTAATTTAACTAATACACTTTCATGACCAATTCATTGACAATGAGGATCGAGTTTCTTCGGTCCCGAACTTGACTTGACCTAATGATTACAGGTAAAGTCATTTTTTTGCAAAAAACCCTGGAATATAGAAATCTACATCATGAACAAGGACATTTCATGCCAGGGAAATGTAGATTGATATTGTCATAAGATATTAAATCTGCACTGTCTGGACGCATCATTGTTGTAGTCTAGTGTAACTGTTGTTTTAGTGCATAGGGGAGTGTAAAAAGGGCTTGATAGTCTCGTCCTCAAGGTGTCACATCATACACAGTTTCGAAGACGTAATATTGCCGGACTGAGACACACGCTGTAACGTTTACGTCGACCAAAAGCATTGGCAACTTCACACTGGCAATATTTTAAGTGAGTTTTATTCCCCCCAAATTGTGAAACTTTGGTAGAACAGTCTGATGTTATTCTTATAGATTTAGGATTAAGAGCGAAACTTTATGATGACCTGTGATAAATGTCATCAGAAACACTGTCGTTGACGAGATAAGATAATTTGCAAGCCTAGTTTGACAAAACTTCGAGGGAGTTTTTTATATCGTGACGACAAAACGGACAAGCAAACAAATAAACAAAAACACGTGAAAGATGACGCGGGACCAAGTTTCTTTAATTTGCAGTGTTATGAAATGTTGTCATGTGGTTGCGCCACACTTTTATTACCGTTTTGTCTACTTAAAATGAAATGAGGCTGTCTGTTGCAGTCATGTAAAGGCATTGTGACGTTAAAGAGTATGCTGGTGTCTCTGTCCTCTGTGAGGTTAGGGCCGGGTCAAGATAAACTGCCGTAGAAGACACACGCCCTTATTAATACAATATACTGAATGGAACTGCCGCACTGGAAAATTCGAAAGATCAGATTAAGGTCGTTTCAGGTTAAGAAACTTTAAATTGTACTGTGTTGCCATAACTAGTATTTTGTCAGCCCCGGTAAACGTGGCATAAAGTTAAATTTCTTCTTAAACTTCAGAGTATGGTGGCGTCCAGAGTTGCCTCAAAGACCACATGTAAGACGACGACATTACGACTTAATAGGTTCTCAATTGTTTCGGTTACGATAGCTGAAGTAATACCACTTCTATCGTTTCATTTATGAGTGATTTTACTATCAGTGAAATTGGATTTTTAAAACGAAGATACTGTGTTTAAAGGTGAGACGATCTTAGGTACATTTTGATAGGTCGATTTGACATTATCTGAAAAGCTTTACAGTAGCTCAGCCGACATATTCATCGCTCGATGCCAGCGTTAGGAGTGGAAACGGATTACAAAGAAAAATTGATTCATACTTATAAAATATGTTTAATTAAGAAAGGCGATAGCTGTTCTCAGTTTTGATGTAAAAAACTTCTATAAATTTTCTTCGCTTCTTCCCCGTGTTGGCTAACACCAGTACACTGTCACGTGATTTCTGAACGCTTATCAATGTTACTGTTGCTGACTTATACATAACGTATGCAAAGATGCGTGTAACACTTTCATCCCCATATCCGCGTATAAAGGTCCAACTTTGTCATGAAAATAATGAGGCTATACCAACTTGAAGATGTAGTTGTGAAAGGATCAATTTCCTGGAGATCAACGTACAGTAGTTTGCAGGCTATAACCTGACAGAGACATTTTGAGTGCTGAGGGATAGATAGGAAAACATCGCTGTTGAATAACAGCAACTATATTTACAATTTAAAAAAATGACAGAGTTCAAGGAAACTCGTAGTAGAGAAAACTGGATAACCCAGTTAGTACTCTGCTGTGGCGCTGGCTATCTCGGCATCGTTGTGCAGTGAAACTGAATTTGTCGTTCAACGCCAAGGATACCAATAAAACTTGGCATCCTCCATCTCGCCCGTGGCGCCGCCTATTAAGGTTTGCTGAGCAATCATGGATCAAAACTGAGAAAAATAGCTGGCTTCATATCGTGAACTGTGTACTTGTAAATTGACGTTAGATTTATACACATGAACATCATATCGGGTGTTCAGTTTCTCCCAAGTTCGTCTAGACTCAGTACAAACCAAATTTGAGAACCAAGGCATGACATATTACCTTTCCAAACACGCGAAGGGAATGATTCTGACATCTCGTACACTTAAACTTCTCCTCTTTCAACAAAATACTCCAATGTAAAAGTATGGTTTCAAATATTAACGTACGGAGTTTAAGCATTTCCCTTTAGTCTTTGGAAGTTATACCTTGTGACTTGTCTTTAGGGTAGTACGCGCCTAGAAAACGAAAGACTTTAACTTTTTCTCAAACTTTCCTAAACGAACAACCATTCTCTTTCAAAATCAATACGTAAATCGGGGTCAACATACAAAGTTTGGTACTAGAAAAACAAATAGCCTGACATTTGCTGCAATTTGAAATTCAAAATTGCCGACATCCCCGTGTTAACTCTATGGGAAAAATAGAAATGTCCATTTTCGAAAAACTGAGGCAGTGAAAGTTTTTTTATATCAAGAGCTTTAAAATGGGACGTCATAAGTGGTAGATTAGAAAAGAATTGTAAATTTTGAGAGTCCGAATATTTGTCCTCGAGGCGCATTCTACCTTAAAATGCGATCTAGCCTGGCCGAGAAATTCAAGTTGATGAAGACCGTGGAAAATTTGACGGTCAAACCAAAGACGGACACGTCGTCAGAATTTTACTAACAAGAGGTGTATGCCGTCTTTGGCTGGATGGCAATATTCCTGGCAAAAACTGATTTGAATTACAAACCTCGACACAGCAAGTTTAAATCTATGCTCAAACTTTAAACTATTATCCTTTATAATCAAGAATAAAACCAGGGGTTACTGTGAAATGTTTGAGAAACGAACTTCCAAACAAATTACGACATAACCTTTACCGCTATTTGAATTTTAAAATGGCCAGTATTCCTGATGCTAATTATGTGGTGAGAAATAAATTTCCGATTTTCCACAAGTTAAGAAGGTGAAAATTTCATTTGCTCCACAAGCTTAAAAACAAGTTCACATAAGCAACGTATCTTGAAAACTTGACAGTTGGGATGTGTCCCCGATGAGCATTCTACCATTAGCAGATAAAGCGAAAAATGCACTCGCCCACCATACATCCACGTTTTGCGTTATTATCCACGTGGATGCATCAACCTCATGGCTAGCTGTCATTGCACTCACAAAAAGTGAAAACGTGTTATAATAAAATATTTACCGTGTCGACTGCATTCGCTCTCTTATTCAATCCTTCAATTTGTTTAAACTTCAAACTCTTGTAGACAAATACACTCTTCTATCTTGTAATTCACGTCTCAATGAGGCCATTAAGGCTAAGTGAATGCTGAAATAAAAATAATCCGCATTAAAATATTGCAAGGTTTGAAGTTGCGAGTTAGTCAGTCTAGGAGGAGGGATGTGGAATGTTGATATGAAAAACGTAACTTAAAGATATGCGGTCGCGTTGTCTTTAAATATAAATAACTCTATTTATTTCATATCAGCTGTGATCGCAAAGAGTTTATGCACAAAGTGTCATCTGACTTTTCAACCCCTTACTGACTGACTGTAGGGTTCCGAGAAGTAAGCTGTGATATTGAAATTGCAGTAAAATTGCAGGAGAATTTGGTTGATTTAGAATCAAATCATGGTCAAAACATGCTCAAAACATAGCTGGAGGCATGTCTTAGATAATGCAAGGCAGCCGTGACTCGTGGACAGTCAGAATGAGATGAAGGATAGGAAATGAACGGAAAATTAGAAGAGGCGAAATTTACAGACAAAACGCCTGGAAAACTTTGCCAGTCAGGATTCGTTAAAACTAACCCTTACGCGATCGACTGGCGTCGAGAAACGTGTTTATCAAAAGAAACGGGGGACAGAAAATGTACGAGACATGCAGTTTACAGAGAGAGAGAGAGAGAGAGAGAGAGAGAGAGAGAGAGAGAGAGAGAGAGAGAGAGAGAGAGAGAGAGAGAGTTTACAAACTTTGCCGATTCTGAAACTATCGGCAAATATGAACAACATGCTTCGACGCCGGAAGATAATTTTGGTTATTCTGCCACGTGTACGTTAACATAGAAAAGAAAACGAAATTTCGTTGATTTATATGACGTTAAATTAGATTTCATTGGGACAGAAAACGGTAGACCCTTAGGCGGTGTTAATGGTTTTACAGTAGACAGTGACTGTGGAACTAGAGTTTGCCTGAAAGGCTTGGCACGTTACGTTACGACCGCGGCACAGCGACATGGTACATCAGTGACGGGACCCGGGTAACATGACGTTCGGTCTGTAAACATATGCAATAGTTGGAGTATTTTAAATGCTCGAGGAATAAAATTTGCGCTCAAAAATATCGAAACACTCACTGACTAGTAGTCAATTTAGAATGTAAGCTTATAGCAACCTAAATTAAAGTGTGTAGATTGACAACGTTAAAATCTTTGCATTGCTAACATGCACCAGGGCCCGCGAAAATGGCTATCACCAAGCTAGAAACACGCGAAGAAATCAACCATGACGTGTTCGAAGAACACTTTAGTGAAAGTAACTGTGTTTCTTTTTGAGACTTTGTTACCGGTACACATGTATATAATTACTTCGAATCTATCTCGGCCGAGGATAGAGACATAGCACGAGAACAATATGCCGAACCCGTCGCGAAGTACGTTCAACCCACCTTTTACTGCCCGATCGTTTAATGTTGAATATAATACACAAAAGTTATGGTAGCTCCAATTGTGACGCCGTTTACACGCAAACAATCGGATCACGCTTTAGGGTAGGGCACTTCATTGTTAGCGCCGTTTAAGAGAGCGAAACCACACCCAGTATGTGCCTTTCAAAACTGGTCCAGCAATACCCCGTCCCGTTGACGTTAAAAGTTACCGTAGTCAGCAGTATCCCGACAAACATAGACAATATAGACGTCTTCCCAGGTTTATTTTACTGTCGCCTGGTCAACTTTTAACAGGGTATGTGTGCTATCATGATCTTATCACGTGGTCTATAATGTGGTCTCCACTCCTACATAGTGGTTCTGACCCATGAGAGCGCCTGGCTATTCAAAAACAACCCTTCAATACGCTTAATTTAAAGTCCGTAGGTAAATTATATCTACCATCAAACCAACACTTGACCAGATGAACCTAATTTTGCAATAAAAGCTGTCATGGTTTCGTTCACCCTTGCTGCGATTTATTCTGTTTCTAATTGTTTCTGTAAAGTTATTTTGCAGTTACATCGGGAACCGGAGTGCCACAGTGGCATTCTAGGATTCCCTGCTGAATAAATTAAGCACTCGGGCCTTCTTATTTTACAATATACTAGAATTAATAGAACACATAATCTTAATCGAATTTAAACGTTGTATCAGAGCGATTTGTATCTTGAAGCAACAAAGAATTACAGTTATTGTGGAATGTTTTAGATGAATACGTGTTCTCCGATGAGACTCATCACAATATATTGTCAGCGTCGTTGTTTTCGAAGATTGAAGACAAAACTACACCTCTATATCTCCTCGAGTGTAACTTTGGTATGGCTCCACGCTTGGCGTTCGTGACGCTCTCTGCCCTCGAAATCTCAATATTATCTGACACAGTCGCAATCCTATTGAATAATTGACACCTTTGATTTTGAGAAAGGTTTCTTTGCTAACGCGCGGGGGTCACTTCAGGGATCCCCTCACTTCCCGTTCTTCAGTCATACTCATAGCGCAAGCTAGACCTGACCTCATCTTTTTCTTCAAGACTTCATGAATTACTAAAACTACAACGTTACGTTGTACAATCAATGTATCCCTGAAAACTATAAGTTTTCGAGTCCCCTATGTGTGATATATTCACTCGAAATATTCATAAACCGCTTAGTTCCTCTTTCCAAGCTACCGGAGGAAATTTTTTATAATTTTTTTTCCTGCGATAACAATCAACTACTAATTCAAGGAGACTATTTTTTCGGAATACTTTCGTATTTTTTCGACACCCTCGACTGGCCCGATTCTAACAGCTTGCCAATGGGCCATGAAACTTTCATTATTTGCGATCGATTCCGATATTTCTGATACATTGACGCTCCTTCCACGATTCTGGATGTCGCCCAAGTCTCGCATCAGATTTTTAGTGCTCAAGCTATTTTTTTGAAAATGTTAGCGAGATCAGTTTTTTCAATAAAGTTATGCAAAAACAAGGAGATATGTACAGATACTCCAAAAAGCATACTGAAAATATATATTTTGCCAGACATCACAGCGTATGTACGTGTAAAATGCACTCTTATACGTTTGACAGTCTTGTTCGGAACAGAATCCTGTGTCAAACAACAACGCAGTCTATCATATTTATGTATGTACACTGTACTGACTGACTGTAGATCCATACATGCTTACATGCTTTTGTGAAGTAGAACAACGCACTGTAGCGGAATTTCAAAGCAAAACTGTTGAGGAAAATTAAAACATTCCTACAAGCTACAGGCCATTTAAACCCCGAAACTCGTCTGTCGCCCATGAAAGTTTTATCTATTAAAACAACATATATCAGCGTGTCAGTCACGCCAATTATGCGTCGTCCTAAGTGGACGAAAGAACAAGCCGGTTGGTCGTGGCTAAAAAAAATTAAAAAACCCACACACATACAAAAACATATCATTACAAGAGAAATGTAAATGTTCGAAAATTTGCTTTTAGACTGCCTCATTACAGCATTTGGCTTGAGCTTCGCCACATCAGCAGTCACATTTTTTCGCCTGCGTCGCTTCCACTGCCATGTCATGCCATTATCCGGCCCCCTCCCATCGCCAATGCTTCGATCCGCGGGCTTGGGATTCCATTCGACGACGATCTCTCAACATTTGATTGTGCTTGCTCCTACCTTCCGTGCTAAAAATATGTAGGAAATTACTGTAAACGTCATAAACACAAATGTTGATGTAATACAATAACAGTAATCGCCTTGGCAGGCGGATATACATGATTTTTGAACATTTCACTCCATATAGCACTCACTTAGCTGTGTGTATCGTTCTGTATCCAAAGCTCGTGTATACCCACCCGTGGTATGAGTCATTGCCTAACTTTAAAATTATATTTTCAACGATGAAATAATTTTCGCCAGGCTGTGAAACAATTTAACGTCGTTACTATACTATCGAACTGGTTACGTACGGGTAACGGCGGTAACATTATTTTACTTCGCTCGTTGACGAGCCCCGCTTGATTCGCTTAGACACAATTTTATTTGATATTTTTTTCATTATAAAGGCCAACGTTTGTGATAGTTTTCCTTCTCGTTCAAACTAATCCATTTATGAAATTCTAGATAGTTTTTGAATAAAACTTTATCTAGGAATGCCAGAAACTGTTACCTGTGTGTGAAATACAAATCGCGTGAATTTTGCAGTAATGCGTTTTATTTCTACCTTTTTTTCACAGACAATAGTGGAGCACAGACAACAGGTAAGTCACAAAGCAACCTTCGTTTACGTTCTTGTTTGCAGGGGGGGGGGGGGGTACACCGCTATGGGCTTTTGCTCTGACATATTAGGCCTTACAGCTCAGAAGAGGATACAAATAACAAAACAGATATATATATATTATACCTAGACTATGTCAAGCAAACATACGAAAAGTACACTTCGGAGATTGAATATCCTGATTGCCGTTGGAACATAGCTCTTGCTGTGCCTTTTGGCAGAAATGTTCAATAAAAAGCGATCATATTAAGCATAGAAATTTCTCCAGGATTTCATTTTGTGTAGAATACTTGTTTTCAAACGAGCCAATCAAATACCTTAACAATCCATGCGAAAACAACAAATGCATATCACTCAAAACACAGATTGCGAAAGGTAATTTCGCTGTGACTAAAAGATTTGTCATAAAAATATTGCATTTTTTAAATCGTTTTTTAAACTTCCATTTGTATGACAATTCTCTAAGAAATGACAATATCATCGCCAAAGTTGTGTATGTGAATGTGAATGTTGTATGTGAATGTGAATGTTGTGTGAACAGGTGCGCGCAGCGTTGCTTGGACAGTCAATCCTTCAGCCTCACACTTCGATCCCAGCCCGGGAATTTCCAGGCAACGCTTCGCGCACCTGTGTTGTGGTTTATGTCGTCGTGGGGCCAGTTGACAGAGCTGACGCCCTGATAGTTGGCCCAGGGCATGGTCGACCGGTCGATAAGTGGCTATTAAAGATTTCGGAAATGTAAATAGTGTGAATCCAAATCCAAATTTCTCTTTTCTTGTCACGATCTAACATCAGGCCCTGGGGTGGTGCTATGCCTTGTAGTCTTGTTCTTATTACCAGGACTCAGCCGGGACTAGCATGAGACTTGGACTAAGATTTGTTCCTCATTTAGATTTGATCGCAACGTAAAAACAGCTCAGTGTAAATTTAGTCCCTTGTGAAGTCTGACCTATCAAAATTCAAAATGGCAGGCTTGAGCAACCACGTGATAGTTGAATAGTTCATGCTAATACTTATGGTTTTTATGCATAATAAGGACTAATATTACTTGCCATTTTAGCCATCAGAGTTAATTTCAACATCTCCTAATACTGAGAATGTGGGACACGATCAGGTACCTCGGCGGTGGAGAAATATTAAACCAGTGTGTAGTATTTTCCACGCTTTCATTAATCAGATCGTCTCTCAGTTGCACAAGCACTGTAAATCAAATTACTCAGTTTGTGGTATTCTTGAGGTTATTGTCAACCAATCTGGAGACATCAACCGAGCTTGCATATCTGGTTCAGCTAGGACAAAGGGCAGTGTCATGCGTCCACTTTAAAAAATTTAGGTCACTCTGCCCAGATTTTACACCCGACCTGAAATTATAAACCCAGTGAATAATTGAAGATGGTACATTAAACTTCATTAATTTATCTATCATAATATGTCACTGAATAGTGTTAAAAGCAGAACTGAAATCAATGAATGAAGTCTTGGCATAGTTACCAGCTTTATCAAGATGTTCTAACAATTTATGGAGAAGGCAAGCGACTGCGTCATCTGTATCTCTTTTACGTTGATATGAAACGGATTTGGGTCCAGTTTTGATTGATCGTTGGGGGAGGAGATTTGACAGGATCAACCTTTCAAAACATTTCATAGTAAGGGATGTGAGGGCTACTGGTCTGTAATGATTTAACTCTGAAGGTGATGAAATTTTGGGAACGGGTACGATTGTCGAATTTTTCAAATTCGGGCTGGGATCGAAGTGTGAGGCCGAAGGTCGAACCTCAGTGCTTGTGTAAAGAATACACTTCTATCGAGGTTCGGCCCTCACACTTCCATCCCGGCCTTGGTCTTTGATTTACTGTCCAAGCAGCGCTGCGCGCACCTGTTCACACAACACACTCGCACACATTTACATACACAATTCTGTCAACGATATTGTCATTTCTTAGAGAATTTTCATACAAATGGAAGCTTAAAAACGATTGAAATATGCAATATTTTTATGACAAATCTTTTAGTCACAGTGAAATTACCTGTCTAAATTATTTTGTGTTTTGCTAAACCAACATTTTTTAGTGATATGCATTTGTTCCTTTCGTCTGGATTGTTAAGGCTTTTGATTGGCTCGTTTGAAATGAAATATTCTAATACTCGGTACACAAAATAAATTTCTGGAGAAATTTCTATGCTCAATATGATCGCATTTTATCGAACATTTCAGTCAGTAATGATTTAATTCCCAAGGTGATGAAATTTCGGGAACGGATACGTTTGTCGAAGTTTTCCAAATTTTGGGGACAGTGCCAGTGTCGATGGAACGCTGAAATTTTGAAACACTGAACCAAGTTCATCCGCGCACGCTCTTAGAACACGACCAGTAATACCATCTGGGCCCCGGGGCTTTGCGCGGTTTCGTACACTTCAGCTGGCGCCGTAAATCATAAACAGTAACGACTATGTCATTTTGAAGTGGGGTGGACAGGTCAACCTTCTGTTACATTCTGCAGCAAAGTATTTTTATGTCACACTTGGCGTAAAATATATTAACATCTGAAGCCAGTGATTCTGGATCAGATAAAGACGATGTTGGTCGTATACGACGCTTTGACCGGACTTTTCAAATACTGAAAAGCTTTCCTTGAATTCATATTACTAAACTCACTTTCTACCTTCTTCCTGAATTTAAGTTTGGCTTCCTTGATTTCTGTACGTAGTGATCTATTTGGGGCGACTCGCAGCGATTTCGAAGCTGTTCTCCAATTGGGTGGCTGAATCTTACCAATATAATGAAAACAATACAAATAGACTCCCTAAGTGGCTGTGAATAGTGACTATCGACCAATCAGATATAACCTTGCAAACACGCTGCGAGTCAGCCGTCTATTTGTCCTTAGAATTTGTTGTCTCTCTCTTGATCCTAATGATGACTATTTCTGTTTGATTAAGAATATGATATTTGAAGAGACCCGTGGTTTTGAATTGGGATAAGATAAAACAGACTTTGAAGGCACTATAGAGTCTGTACAAAAATGGATATAATCAGTGATAACAGATACGTGATCATTCATATCTCTTGTCTCTGGTATGAAAACATCCCAGTTAGTACTGGCAAAGCAGCCTTGCAGCTGTGCGATGGAGTCTTCTGACCAATGACGAACCTGGATTTTATTGGGTTCGTTCTTTTGAGCACCTGGCGATGATAATTTGGTATGAGCTGGATCACGGCGTGGTCGACACGACTCTCGCAAATAGACAGTGTACGCGTAGGTAGTATAGTCATTGCAAAAATTGATAGTCTCTTCTTGCCTTGTCGCAACATCAAAATATTGATGGAAGGATGGCAAAATGTCTTCTAATCTGCAGCTATTAAAATCACCCAATATTAACATCGGAGCGTCAGGATAGCGAGACAGCATATTCTGGGTGTGATCGGCTATGGCATCAGCTGCTGCTATACGTACATGCGCACGAGGTGGAATATAGACACAGGATAGCACAATGTTTGAAGACTCGCATGGCAGATAAAATGGGCGTCGAGACAAAGTTAATATCTCGAAATCGGGATTACAGAGCCTCTTGTGGACTTTGATGTCACTACACCAGCGTTAATATAAAAACAAATGCCTCCACTTCTGTTTTTGCCAGACTGAGAGTTCCTTTCGCCAAGAAATATGAATGTCATATTGGGAAGTATACCGCTAAAAGTCCGTGTCATATTCGCCCTATGATACGTCAGTCACGTCACGTCATGTCACGTGACACGTCAATCCTCACGACCAAAATCCTGCTGATGTGCAGCGTGCTCGGAAGGTTATATCTGATAGGTCGATTGTCATTGTTCAAAGTAACTTTGTGAGTATATTTTTAGTATTTAATTACAACGGTAAAATTCATTCAACCAATTGGATAACAGCTTCCGAGACGCTGCACATCTGCTTCCAAAATGAAATATTATTAATAAAACCTGGTATACATCAATGTGTATAATTGGACCAATCCGAAAAAAGCGTTGCTTACAAAACACATGCTTTCTAGTAACTCAGATGTTTTCTTCCCAAGCCATCGATTCATGTGTAAGTATTGATCGTCGTTTATGATGTTGCCATTTATGCCGGGTTCTCACTGGCATAGTTCACATTACCACATTAGTTCCGGCCCTTAACAAGTCTAAGTTCTAGTCTCCACACTGGCATGAAGTTGATTCCGGACTTTGGCCGGAGTAGTCTGGTCCTGGTTGGAGTTGGGTTCAGGTCCGGTGTAAAATCTGAACAGATATAAATGGTAAAAGTGGACGCATGACACCGGCCTTTGACCCCGCGGAACCGGATGAGCAAGCTCGGTTGATGTCACCAGATTGGTTGACAATAACCTCAAGAATACCACAAACTGAGTAATTTGATTCACAGTCCTTGTGCAACTGAGAGATGATCTGATTAATGAAAGAGTGGAAAATACTACACACTGGTTTAATATTTCTCCACCGCCGAGGTACCTGATTGTGTCCCACATTCTCAGTATTAGGAGATATTAAAATTACCTCTGATGACTAAAACCATGTGGTTGCTAAAGCCTGCCATTTTCAATTTTGCCAGGCCAGAGGTCACAAGGGACTAAATTTACACTGAGCTGTTTTTACGTTGCGATCAAATCTAAATGAGGAACAAATCTTATTCCAAGTCTCATGCTAGTCCCGGCTAGGTCCTGGTAATGAGAACAAGACTACAAGGCACAGGGCCACCCAGGCATTCTCCATGATCTTTATACACGGAGATCACACACAAGCAAATTTCTTCTATTCACAGAACAACTCGGTCCATATTTCAAAATTCTGGCAACATAGTTCTGATAATCATAATTTTCTGATTTCTCACTGTGAATAATGAGAAGATCAACCCCTTTTCCGCGGAGGAGATAGCAATTTTGTAATTTTGTCGACATAGATTTTTGACAGCCCAACACAATATTTTCAAGGAAACTAAGGGAATAAGTTGCATCTGTGTTGGCAATAGAAAGGGTATTGACTTTTTTAAATGTTCGTAACAAAGGAAATTTGCATGTCTGACAGTGGTGTGATGAGACCATCTCAGTTGCTGATAACGTTATCTTGACAAGTGTGCAATTTTTAGCACCTCCAAACATCGATTTTCATTCAATTTACTCTTGAATTTTTTACATAATCAATAATTTTGGAACATAGTTAAAACAAATAATCCTGAACTTAAATTGTAAGTTAAAAAATTGTTAAGAAACTGATAAAATTTAAAAAGCCTTTAGCAAAAAAGTCTGAGTGAACAAATCAAGGGGAATTGTGGGTAGCCTCACTTACTGTGCCCGGCTCTGACGTAAGATCGTGATAAGAAAAGAGAAATTTGGGTTCACACTATTTACATTTCCGGAATCTTTAATAGCCACATAGGGGTGGCCCATTTGATTTCCGGGAAGGGCTAGAAGATTTTCGAAAAAACAATTTGTTGCCGGCCAAATACTGGTAGAATTGTCTCTGCAGAATAGAAAAAATGCTTCTAGGAAGGCCGCAAAAAATTCTGACGCAATAATGGGTTGTAGACAGCACATTCAGTGGTCTCTGGAGCTGCCGCCTACGGCGGCACTTTTGAACAAGAATCTTTGAAAACAGAATTATATTGTCTTTTGAGCTGGCGCCTATGGCGACATTTTTGAAAGGGTATCTGAAGAAGCAGAAACCTTTTCTCAATAGCATGAATCACGGTCACTCTGTGTGGAGTGACCTTGCATACAGCTGACCGTATATGAATGTGTACTTGTATTCTGCTGCTGCACTCCCCGACTGCACTGTGTTATAAATGCAATGCTGCAAGTGTTAGAATAAACGTGAGAATGTTTGTCAAGTCTACAAAAGAGATTGAAATCAATAAACAAATAAAACTCATAATAAGGCGGCAACACTTTACTAATAGATATATGTCTATTAAAGTTTAAGATCTTATCTCAAATTTTACTAGAAAACAAAACATCTGGTGAATGTCAATGTCATGTTGTATGCCATCTGATCATATATTTCATGGTGAAGAAAAGATTATTAATTTGCTATTCATATCTCAGTAAATATGTATGATTTGTGATATTCATTGGGTGTGTAATTGCTTTAACTCAAGTCTTCAGTCGCATTTGTTGACACTGCCTTGGTGGTGAACTTTAAACAATGACTGGAAATTTAAAGGATAAGATTTGTTAACTTCCTGATAGGATCAAAATAAACAATATATATTACTGTATTTAAATAAAGCCTTCGTAAAAAAATGTATCAAAGAATAACTGAACAATTAACAGTGTTATACTCAAACAATTTTACAAACGTTACGGTTTAACTCAAAATGTTTAACTACTCTTAAATAGGGAAAAATGAACAAAGCAAGTAAATCTCTGTGAAACACTTTCCTAACAGTCCACTGATGTCTACTTAACGTTCAACTCGTTTTCCAATTAAAACAGTGGTGTCTAAGAATGAAACTACATGATAAGAATACCCCAATAAAACCAGATACGCAGACGGTGGACCTACTTTGATGAGTTGAAGGAAAGCTAAAGAGAAGGCAGCGATTTGTAGCAGTGCACAGACCATTCAGCACCTTCTGGATTTGTTTCAAGTCATGTGCTTTACATCAGACAGTAACATTGGAAAGGTTGGATTAAAAAGAATGATTTGACTCTACTAGTCAACAAAAAAATTCTTTAAAGCAATCTCTCGAAAAAAATTGTTGCTAGGATGGGTAATTAAAAAACTGTCATCATACCCATTTCCTCCAGCCCCTCCCCCCAAAATCAATTGGGCCAACCCTTATCGACCATACCCAAGGCCAACTATCAGGGCGTCAACTGGGCCCAGGGCCGACATAAACCATGCGCACATACACAGCACAGGTGCGCGCAGGGTTGCTTGGAAAGTCGATCGAAGGCCCGGGCTGGGATCGAAGTTTGAGGCCAAAGGCGGAACCTCGGTACTCGGTACTCTTCACACTTCTACCGAGGTTCGGCCTTCGACTAACACTTCGGTCCCGACCTGGGCCTTCGATCGACTATCCAAGCAACGCTGCGTGCACCTGTGTTGTGTGTGTGCATGGTTTATGTTAGGTGTGGGTCCATAGATGTGGTATTGTCAGACTGGATTCCTGCCTATTACGGGCTGATTTTGACTTACGATATTTGGGCCCCCACTACAGCTATGGGAACTTCCATACCCATGGTAAATCCGTCCGCAAGCACCTTGTGCGCAAATTTGTTCGACAATATTTCGAAAACTTTACATCCAAATTACAAATTGCCAACACTCATCGACAGCTTGGTTATTATGGACTCACCACGACCAGAAATCCGCTCAAAACTCACCAAATTATCACTTTTTTCTAGCTTTACCCGAAATGACTACCCGGAAACCGTCATATTTTTGGCGTAAAAAAAGCAAGGCTCAGTGCAGCACGTCACTACAGTCACGTTTTTCGATAGAAGAATGGCGAATTCAAGGTTAAGTCAGGACTCCATAAAATGACTCTCTCGAAGAAATCTGCATTGCGGTACTTAGTGTACTGTGTAGTCAGATGATTAAATATACCCACCCGTTACCTGAAATGGTAATATTTTGAAGCAAACTTTTCAAAATCAAATATCCAAGAGCATAAAATCAACAACCGAGCAACCATTCACACCTAAGATCAATTGTCCAAAAGATATACAATGGTTATTTATAGGCTAATCTCGTCTGCATACAAGCGTTTTAAAGTGGCACTCCCATTTGGTAACATTTTTAAAACACATTTTTTTGGTGCCAACGGTCGATATTTGACGTGGCGACTGCACGCGGATAGCGAGATATCGATAAAAATATGTCTTAAAAAAAAGTAAAAGTTTGAATTCCGGTGGCCCACCTAAATTCAGCTTCCGAACATCGAACGTTCGGCACTGGGGCCATTGTCAACTAACCTATGGAGTACGAATCTACACTGACGCTGCTGTACGCCACAGTACCACTTGCCTTGGTGATCGGTCATGCCCCGTGGGAGAAAGCTGAGTCTTACTGACTTGGTGATAAAACGAAAAACAATTTTTGCTGATTCCACCAGAATTCGCACAGGTGACTAGCCCAGTTACGTGCGGTTGATACATAGCGGCCACGGCGTGGTATGCATAGACTAGACGCATACCACGCGCGCGGCGAACTACACGTACTGTGTGGCAGACGACAAAATGTAGTCATCGGAGGCGGCTAATATTTAACACGTAAAAACTTATGTTTATGTGGTATTGGTTAAAAATATAATACAACTGATTGAGAATAATGACAACGACAAAGCTAAGTAGAAGTTTTCAAAAACTGACCTGTGGTAAAGGCATAATGCTGTATATCATGCCTTCGCAGTGGGAGGTAACATTGCGTTGTTCGAACTTATTATGGACTCCCTAGAATATCGTCAATCAGCACAACAACAAACCTTCGGTGGATTTCGCGTCATAATCAGAAACGATCGTAAAACTTCGGGATGTGAAAAATACGCTCGGGAAATGACATGTTTTTATCGATATCTCGCGATCTGCGCGCAGTCGCCACTTCAAATATCGACCGTTGGCATTGAAAAAATGTGTTTTTAAAATGTTGCCAAATGGGAGTGCCTCTTTAATGTTGATCTCCTTTGCAATAGAGAAATTTATTTCTCTTCACATATGCATTTACACTGTTTCATAGCGATTATTTTAAAATGCATACATCAAGCACAAGGATAATACTAAACTTCACCTCTATACCCCATAGAGGAAAAGCTGTTGTTGATGATATCAGTTTTATATATCATTGTACCATTTTGGAATCCAGAACTTACAGCACTTTTAGAAAATATGAGGTCAAAAGAAAGGTCCTTTCTTAGATGTAATGGTTCCAAAAAAGATAAAGCAGATTTTAAGCGTAATTTTGTCAATGCCCAGCGCTCTTTTGACAAAAAACAGACAATTTAAAAGGTCATTTCACAGGAAACTTATGGATGATATTGAGAATCTGAATACAGACAACCCCACTGATTTCTGAAATAATGTAAACAAGTTAGGGCCTAAACAAAACAAAGACATTCCCTTATAAATTTATAGTGACAATGGGACTATAGTATATGATAAGGATGTTGTTCTGAAAAAATGGAAGTCTGAGTTTGAAAGCCTCTATAATTTGCCAGAAGGAAAAACGACTTTTGACAATGCGTTTTCTCAACAAGTCCTGAATGACAAATTATTATTGGGAAATCAGTACTCAGACCCCGAAAAGTGAAATTACAACTGATGAAGTATCTCATGTAGTGAACAATGCAAAATGTAGGAAAGGAAGTGGGATTAGATAAGCTGCCATATGAAGTTTTCAAGAATAACATCTCAGTGGTTTTACTTAAAAATTATTTCAGCTTTTCTTTTCCCTGGAAATTGTTCCGAATATTTCAGGCAAGGCTATCATTAAACCTATCCCGAAAATTCCCTGAATGATCCACGCATCCCGCTGAATTACAGGGGTGTTAGTCTTATTTCCACAATTAGCAAATTGTATTCCGGTGTTCGTAATAATAGATTGATACATTCCTTGATTCAGAAAGAATCATAGTTGATGAGCAAAATGGCTTCAGGAAGTCTAAAGTCTGCATTGACCATATACTTGAGCTTACATCAGTTATTAGAAACAGAAATGTGCAAGGCTTTCTGCATTCGTAAATAAGAAGAAGGCCTTTGACTGGGTGAATAGATATTTGTTATTTTTCAAACTCCTTCAGAATGGCATAAAAGGGAAATTTATTAATGCTGTTAAAAGTTTATATGAAAAATCATCACCTTGTATCAATATTAGTGGTTTGTTTTCATCATGGTTCCCTACGAAGTAGGGTGTCACCAGGGAGATGTTCTCTCGTCCACTTTATTTTCTATTTATATGAATGACCTTGCAGTAGAAATTAACAATCTCCATATTGGCATTCCAGTGGCTGATCAGGAAATTAGTATACTTCTTTACGCTGAAGATATAGTAATCATAGCTGACTCAGAGGATAAACTTCAGAGAGCTATTTAGCATCTCAGTCACTGGTGTCAAAAATGGTGTATGGTTGTTAATGATACTAGAACCAAGATTATTTATTTTAGAAATCAAAACATCCCCTGATCAAACTTCATTTTAGCTATGAAGGCGAGAGACTAGAAATAGTCTAAATATACAAATATCTTGGGGTAATATTGGATGAGATTTTAAATTTTGAAGTAACAGCAAGTACATTGTGTGATGCAGCTGGCAGGGCTTTAGGTGCCATTATTTCAAATATTCATAAATACAAGAATTTTAGGTTCAACACATTCACAACTTTATTTCATTCATGTGTAGTACCTATCCTTCACTACTGTTCCGGCATTTGGGGCCATGCTAAGATTGAAAATTGTGAATCTGTACAAAACAGGGCTATAAGATATTTTTTAGGAGTTCATTAGTTTGCTCCCAAGTTGGCCATGTTGACATGGGGTGGAACAATGCCAGCGACGTAGATTGAATATTCTCAGATTTTGGAATCGAGTTATTGATATGCCACATAACAGGGTTACAAAAATAGTTTTTTCTATGGGACTATACATTAAAGTATAGAAACTGGTCTCAAGAAATACTTCAAATATTTACAGATATTGGATTACATGATAGGTTTTCAAATTTAGAGATACTAAATTTCGATGATGCTTTGTTCAAACTTAAGGATATTTCTGCAAGAAATTGGTCTATGGAAATAAAGCGCAAGCCAAAATTAAGAACTTATGCAACTTTCAAGAAAAAATATGAGACAGAAAATTATTTATTACACTCTTTATCAAGACTAAAACGTTCAATTATGGTACAGTTCAGAACAGGCATCTTGCTTTTAAAAATAGAGACAAGTAGATTTTAACACTTTGATGTTGAAGAGAGAACTGGTGATTTTTGTGCAACTTCTTGAGAAGATGGAACTTTTGATGACCAAAACCCCAGTTTTACTGGCAATGAAGCTTATAACAAAAGAAAAGAAACCTTGTATGAGTAAAATATGGAGACTTCCTCACTTTATTGATGTATTTATATATTTATTTACTTTTCATTACGAACTATGTTGTAACTCAGTGTCTTATAAGCCAAAGGGGCTGAATGTGGCAACATTACTCAGTGTATACCTATATGTATTGTTGTATAACAATTCCACATAGGACACTTAAATAAAAATGACTACTACTACTACTACTACTACTACTACTACTACTACTACTACTACTACTACTACTACTACTACTACTACTACTACTACTACTACTACTACTACTACTACTACTACTACTACTACTACTAAACATTTAGAGATAATGTCGATGATATCTTAATTTGTCTTTCAGCATGTGTGGCGGACGAAGTGGCATACGGTGGATCATGCTACTTTGTTGAGAACTTCTACAATACAAGTAACAGGAAGGACTTCGAGGAAGCCGCAACTGCATGTGCGGCAAAAGGTGCTTACCTGGTAGCAATTCAAAGCGACGAAGAGAAAGAGTTTCTGTCTAATACTACAGCCCTAAACAATAAGAATGGTAAAAATGAAAGATACTGGACATCTGGAACAGACAAGAACACCGAAGGAACGTGGAGATGGGACTCTGGACATGTTTGGTCGTATGATGGAATGTGGAACCCGTTATCCAATCCACCAAATGACGGGGAATTCGCTGGTTGTGGTATATTTGCAGAACAAGGACCATCTTCCGCCACTTACTCCCTGGAGGATCTGAATTGTGAGTCTAAGTCAGGCTACATCTGTGAAAGAGGTAAGATCTGTTTTACCAGGCATTTGGTTATTTACAAGGGTTCTCAAAGTAAAGCAAAAGTAGGTTACTGCGCTTCTAGAGATTTCTAGATTTTACATTATTTTCCTCAAATACGGGTCGACTGACCTGTTACGATCTGACAGAATTTACTGTGCTATACAAATCCAATCTAATCCAATCCAATCCAAGTCTCAAATATTTTTACCATAGAAATAATAGAATTCTTAATGTTATTGAGCTTACCTATGTCAGGTGATTGCATGAAACAGGATAATTTTTTAAGATGTGCATTTATAGCCAATTCTAGAGATAGTGCTGGGCTGGACACGAACGATGAATAACCATGCTCACCATATGAAGAATGAAAATAATTGTAGTTTACCTTTCCTTTACAAGGAAACTGGCCAACATGTGATGAGCCGCCAATCCCCGAACACGGTTCATTGACGACGTCGCCAAGTTTCCCAGTAGCGCAAGGCAGCTCGGTGACATATCAATGTGATGCTGGTTATGTGATCGCCGGTGACGCAGTCTTGGAATGTATCGACGCTTCTCCTAGCTATGAGGGTGCCAAGTGGAATTATTCAATACCGTTACCAAGATGTGTACCTGATGGTATGTTGGCATACAAAATTGTTACACACATGGTGATATCAGTCGTATGCTCATGACCGAGTGATCGCATTAATAACCCAATAACAGTTGCAGATGTATGTAGTCATACATTCTTCGATTGCGAATTTCAAATTCACACTACTTGATTTAGTATTTTGCTAGGTGTTACGGAAGTGAGAGTAGCTAGCTATTGGAAGAGAGTGTACATCTAAACAGTTGTTGCATTATTTAACCCATGTTCCGTGTGCTTTTGAAGTTTTGAAGATGTACGAATAGAATAACCATAGAGAGTAAAAAGTTGTTAGAACAAGTAACTGCAGGATAAGATGACTGAGAAAATGTAACTATCAAAATGCTTTCTCAAGTTATTTCTGCTGACAATCCTCAGAAGGCCTCTTGTCATTTTAAAGCGACCATGATTCTGATGCGTTTTATGTCATTGGATTAAATGATAATAAATAGTTTTAGCATCTGATTTGCAGCAAAACTGTACATATATTCCTTTACTGGGCAAATGTTCCTTCCGTTGTTTCCATTCTACAGGAAGTTGTCCAGACCCTGGAACGTTGGCAGCAAATGTTGTCTGGGGCAATCCAATCGTACCGTTTCCAGTAGAGGTTGGTACAACCTTGAATTACAATTGCGAAGAAGGTTTTTCATTGATCGGCAATGCTGTTCTTGAATGCATGTCAGACGGCACCTGGGATAAAAACCTACCTACATGCACAGGTATGTCACCAAGATCGACTTGTAAATCTTCGCAAGGTTACAACTTGATGGAGTACTGTTAGACGAATAATCAATCATTTTGATGCCAGCTAACTACAGGTGAAAGCAATTAGCGTAAAGAGTTCAATAGCTTCCCTGTCTAATTCTAAAAATTGTTGTATTTCCATAATTCCTACTTATACATGACATTAGAACCTTTGTCTTGCATTGCATAAACCTTGGTACGTAATTTTTTAGATTTCAATGATACTTGCGTTTTCTTACCATGTATATTTTTGCGTACGACCTTTGGAGTCAGCATTTGATGCTATTTCAACACACTATAGTATGCGACAATAACATTCACATCATTAATTATGAACTCAGGTAACCGCTGCACTTTACTACTGTGATTCATAATATGGTGCCAAACGGTGACTAAATAATGGTTACAATTATTGCGTTATTTTTATTATCCCTTTTTAATATGACAAATTTCATTTGTCCGGTAATGTGTATCCTTCGCCATCACTTTGAATATTCTATTCTAACCACGTAATATGCATTGTTCTTCCAGCTTTGGAAAATATTGCCTTCAACAAAACGGCGACGCAGAGTAGCACAGACTATGGTGGCGATGCGTCCCTGGCGCTTGACGATGATATAACGGGTACCTATTCTTCTGGTAGCTGTACACATACCGTACAACAGACTGACCCTTGGTGGCAAGTTGACCTCGGTGGATTCTACGATGTTGAGACCATTGTTATATCCAACAGAGATGAGAATGCAGGTATGGAATTTTTTTCTCTGCTTAGAATACATTAAAGCTTAAAAAGCCTGGAAGATGAGAGTTCCACATTACAGTTTTCTCATATTTTAGCCTATGGAAACTTGGAGTTCTCTCTTTGGTTGTCAGAAATAGAAATCACGGATGATTCATAAGAAATACTGGTAGTGGATTATTTTCGGTCTATATTATGCTTTAGGTCAAAAAATGACCTGACAATAACAGATCTTTTGGGGGTTGAGGCTATCTCAGAGGGGCTAGACAGTCGGCTGGAGAAGACTCTAGAATCAACGTGTTAATAGGTGTGAAATATTTGCCTAATAGCATACTCACTAACCTTCCATTACAAAACCTTAGTCTCAGGCAGGATGATTTACAATATGGAGCAACAATTTTTTTCCAAAATTATTTCTAATTACGTATATTCAGAATGCCATCATTTTGGTGTTAAATGTGTACGATCACTTTCCATTGTCACTAAATCAAGATGGCACAAACTTAATCCTTTCTACATTCAACCTTTGTCAAGTGGACACAAATTGTAAATCAGAAGTTTCATGTAAATATTAAAAAAATTACTTACAATCTAAAGTCTGAGTGGTATCACAATTTTGTATCTTTCTTCTTTCTAAGACCGCCTGGATGGGGCCAAAGTTTACGCAAGTCCGTACGCAAATGGACCTTATGAGCTGTGCGGAACAACGACTGCTAATAGCCTCACCACGATCAACTGCCCATCTGATAACGTCGCCCAATTTGTGACGATCAAGCAGGAAGGAGTGGATCAGGTACTTTCGCTCTGCGAAGTTAAGGTCTTTGGCACAGGTAAGAATATTAGATATCTTATCCTCATGGAAACATTTTGAGCGAAATACAGGTACTTACGTTTCGATATTGACACTTGAACAGATTCCTTGCGAGCAAGTTGTCTACAATTTGCCATTCTTGTCGCATTATTGAATCAAGCAGGTAGAGTTGTGGCGGAAAGATTTATCGGAACAAACAAGAATCGGCTCCAATGACAATAAATATGTTATGACAATGCATGACAGTATATATGCTATGCAAGTTTTCACCAAATAATATATAGCTTGATGCTCGTAATCAATATGAGCCAGGCATTTTCTACCATGGTCTTGAAATAAAAGCAACCCGTCAATCGATGTAATTGTTACGTCACATGTGCAATCAGAAACAACCGTCATTAAAAGGCGGCGAATAGATGCCCTCTATATGCTTATGGCTTCGTTTCATGGATTGTTAGCTATTTCGTCTCTCTCCTATTTATTTTTTTTTCATCAGCCAATCCAACAGCAAATCCAACAATGACCCCGCCGCCGGCAGTCACTCCTCTTCCACCGGACCAGATCCGCCAGCACCAACAGGTGAGATATCCATTAGAACTTCTTAAAGGTATACAGTCACCTGTCAGCTAAATATGCCCATATATGGTCAAAGGGGCGTTCCTTTGTATTAAAAATGCCCATGTGAGGGCGCTGTTTTTAAAAAGCGGCCACCCACTTAAAATCTGTGATTGGCTAGATTTTCTCTTTCCATGGTAACTGTGGCAAAATTGGAACAGGTGACTGTATACCTTTAAGGCGATACCGAAGGATTCAAAGCGCGCGTTGGTTGCTATCGCTTGCAACTTTCCAAACGCGCACTTTTGCACGTGCAAAATCTTACCGTTCTGTTGTTTTCTATGGATTTTCGACTCCTGGTATTTTGAAAATGCTCAAAATCTTTCAACTCTCTCAATTGTAAACCAATTTAGCTGACTTTTGGTAGGATTATTGAAGTCATACATGAAAATATAGATAAGCATGCGTTTCTAAAAATTCCGGACCGTTTATGAGATATCGCCGTAAAACCCTTCAAAATTTCACAAAATGACACAGTAGATATTTTCCTGTTCAAAAATCGTTTGTACTTGAACAGATAACCTAATCCATGCTAGGGGCTCTAAACAGATATCTCATGTGTTACATTCTGAAATGTTGGAAAATTTGGTGCAAATTTGTAGGAGCTGAAACGTTTTAAAGTAGAGCTGTGAAAATTTGTATATGTGTGATGTCACTGACCAATCGCGCGACAAACCTGCGTCTTTTGGAATCGTATGGTTCTGTAAATCTTTATTATGCAAAGAAAACCATGGAAACTTTGCATTTTGATTGATTTTGGAAATTATCCTTAGCAACCGTTGTTTAGCAATTTGAATCCTTTGGTATCGCCTTAACGGATTAATTAAGCTGGAATGCGCCTCGGAGAAAGGTATTCGGACCTTCAGTTTTACAATTCTTTTCTGATCTACAACGTGTGGGGGCTTATTTTAAAGCTCTTGGTATCATAAAAATAATGATCGTCTTATAATTTTTTTCTCCATGGACTGAACACAGGGATGACTGTCATTTTAAATTTCAAATATCGGCAACTCTTGCGGCTAATTTGTTTCTGAAGTAGCAAAATTTGCACGGTGACCCCTGATTTTTATTCTTGATTTTCAAGGAGAATGATTACAAGATTCCTTCGGAAAGGTGGAATAAAAGCTTTTCTTTCACTTTCGAGGCGCATACCACCTTAATGCTGCTATCCAGAAAGTATACATACTGTGGTATATATTGTGGTATATAACTGTGGCAGCATATTATAATGCCACAGTTACCCGCTGACAGTTGATTCAATCTGTTCACGCTTTCAAAGGGTTTGAATACTAGAAACTTTAATTTACAATTAACAGGTTGAACCATGCCAGCGAGTATCGTTTATTTGTACGCAGAATGAACTTGAAGATGAACGAAATAATTTTTTTACAGAAAAGATAACTTTACTCGAGTATGTTATGATTTTAGTCAAATGTAAAAGTAGAAATTCAGTAAATCATCATTTGCATGATGGTCGGAAATCACGATACACAGACCAGTCTACTTGAAATTTGTATACTTGATTTGTTTTGATCAAATGGTATGATGCCTCACGGATATACATTTCATTTACAGTCATGCTCATACTAATTGAATAAAAAACGCTAAACATTTTCATTCGATCGGCACTTTTCAGGTCCATGTTCTCTTGCCTCCATCGATACAATACCCAATATGGTTATCACAAATGACGTCCAATCTCAAATATCAAACGGTTCGATTGTAAAGATTGGATGCGAGATGGCTATGGACTTGTTGGACCAGAAACTCTCTATTGTGAGAGCGGTAATCTAACTGGCGGCGATAGTCCAACATGTCTCATAGGTAATTTTTATTTTACTTCACTGATCAGTAAGCAATTGAATGTAAAAATAAACAAAACAATTAAAGTTGATATTCTGATTTGATATAAAGTGAACAAAATTCAAGTTTTTATTCCTTTTCTCCCAAATAGGCAAGTTCGATGCGTTTGTGAA
The DNA here is from genome assembly GCF_041260155.1 of Ptychodera flava. Classification (NCBI taxonomy): domain Eukaryota; kingdom Metazoa; phylum Hemichordata; class Enteropneusta; family Ptychoderidae; genus Ptychodera; species Ptychodera flava. The sequence continues at coordinate 20,653,352 of NC_091945.1, read as the reverse complement.
ATGCAATCACTGTACAGAACAAAGTTAATCAATTTGTGCATTTCAGGCATGAAGAATGTTGCGGTCGAGGAGCACATTAACATCAATAGAGTCAAAGAAAGTCAGAGTTCGCGTGTCCTAGGAAGTGTACCTACAAGAGTCATTGATGGTGTCCCAACGTCATGTACACAAACAGAAAATGAGTATGAGCCTTGGTTTAGAATGAAGTACGAACTCCCAGCAGATCAATTAGTGTACTACGTCGTGCTCTCAGGTAATTATAACATCCTAGTTACTGAAATGCAAGTCTTTCTTTAGAAATTACATAGAGCAAGTAAAAGATTAAAAAGTAAAGTGTACAATATCTGCGAAGTAGCGAGTACATAGATATATTTCGGGTAACGACAGCTTGCAAGAATTGATTTTTACTGAATGTATTTGATAGTTACAAGCCTTGTTTGTTTGATCTTTGGATTGTATTTCCAGCATAATAATTGAGTACCTGCCTGTAAGCTTTTCTACGGTCACACTTTTTATAGCGTATTTTGTAGATAACATCTGTGGATGATGCTTACTCACAAAGTTCTTCAATTAAATTATTTCATGTCGTATTTGTCAAATATTCGAGAAGGAGTCGCAAATAAGATTGACAATCCAGTTAAAGGTTATAACTAAACTTTCGAAACTTGATTCGACCCGGCTGTCTTGGTCAACATTCGCGAAATTTTGTTTTGGCTGTGGGAATCATGTTATTGTACAAATTATTCCCAATTTTCCCCTTGTTCATGTGCAGGTTTTGCTGCATTCTGAAATAATCATGTTTTCTTGGACATATCTTATGCAGAAACAGTTTTCGCTTTGTCTCATATAAGTTCATCGCTCAAGTCGAACTGTTATAGATTATTTAGACAAAACTTGTATCATGAAGTCAACTTTCCGCGGAATTAAAAATACAGACCGGTTATTGCTTGAAAACACTTGGTATGGTTGAAACGCTGTACGTGCAGTCGTTAGCTCTCAACTCGTATAGCACAAGGATTGAATGATAAAAGTAGCAAGACAAAGAAGATTTTGTAACCTCTAAGGGCATAGAAAAATTCAAATTTAAACAGAATGTAAGTTTGTAGAAAAGTTTCTGTTTTCTGAGACTTTACAAACCGAGGCTCTAAATTGCTTGGATTTCCCCATACAGCCACTTTCCTGGATGGAGTCACTGTCAGAGCGGGTCCAAAAGCCAATGCTCTCGAAGGCGGTCAAGTATGTGGAGAAAATATCGTTAGAACGTCACCATCAACGGTAATGTTTGAATGCAACCCACCAGCTGAGGAATCTGAAATCTCAATAAGTATACCTGGCAAAAATGCTACCCTCAGCTTGTGCAGTGTACAGGTGATGGGCAGGGGTAAGTACAAGGTCAAAAATATTGCACTCTAGAAATATCCACGACATTTATGGGGCATGCGAGCCGCGAACAGACGAGCAACCACAAATCTTAGGACTGTAGCTGAATGCTGGAACATGTTAGTAATGATTTCTACAAAATGCTGGACCTGCTCTATTTTTATACAGTGTGATTTATTCGCAGAATGTGATCCGCGAACAAAGTAATCCCATACACAATGACAAACAAGTGTAGGAAGAATGTTTGACAGTAAACTATTATTCATTAAACCATGGAGGTATGAAGAGGCACAAGTGGGCTGGAAGTGTTGGTCAAATTCTAGAGGACTGATGGAATAAAGCACAAAAGGCACAAAAGTGGTGTACATTGCAACCACCACGCTCCTTTATGGACAACAAAATGTTGTCTTTTTTTATCTGGCAAATAACTCATATCTTTTGATAGCTGGGCTGATTGATCGCCGTCCATTTGGACACAACATGGATTACAGCAACAAATGACATTATATTAAATAATACGACTAAGCAAAAGACAGTCACAATAATTAGCTCGATGCTTAACAGCGACTGTTAACGACCTGCTTTCAAATATGTTCTCTTTTAATTATTTCTGCATTCTTAAATTTCATCAGTACCGCCGGTCACGACACCTGGACCAACGACTACTGTCCTCACAACGACTAAACCTACAACTACAAAGCCAACCACAATTCAACCAACAAGTACACATCGATCTACCACTCGAATAACGTCCACAAAACCACCTACAACACCAGTAGAAACAACAACGGTTCCTATAACAACCGCATTACCAACTACAGCTCCGGAAAGTACCGCCGTTCTTACCACAAGTCAACCGACAACAACACAGCAGACAACGAACAAACAAACAAGCACATTGCCAAGCACTACCCAAAAAGAAACTACTACACAACCGACGACGTCAGCAGAAACAACAGCGATTCCCATCACGACACAAGAAAGCACCGTAATAATAACCACATTACCAACTACAGTTCCGGAAAGTACAACCATTCTTACCACAAGTCAACCGACAACAACACAGCAGACAACGAACAAACAAACAAGCACATTGCCAAGCACTACCCAAACAGAAACCACTGCGCAACCGACGACGTCAGCTGAAACAACAACGATTCCCATCACGACACAAGAAAGCACCGTCATAACAACCACATTACCAACTACAGTTCCGGAAAGTACAACCATTCTTACCACAAGTCAACCGACAACAACACAGCAGACAACGAACAAACAAACAAGCACATTGCCAAGCACTACCCAAACAGAAACCACTGCGCAACCGACGACGTCAGCTGAAACAACAACGATTCCCATCACGACACAAGAAAGCACCGTCATAACAACCACATTATCAACTACAGTTCCGGAAAGTACAACCATTCTTACCACAAGTCAACCGACATCAACACAGCAGACAACGAACAAACAAACAAGCACATTGCCAAGCACTACCCAACAGAAACCACTGCGCAACCGACGACGTCAGCTGAAACAACAACGATTCCCATCACTACACAAGAAAGCACAATCACAACAACCACATTACCAACGACAGTTCCGGAGAGTACCACCATTCCAACTACAAGCCATGCGACAACAACTCAGAAAACAACAAACAAACAAACAAGCACTTTGCCAATCACTACGCAAACACTTACGACGACAACTGTTACAACGAGAACCGTGTCAAGTAATACTGAAGGTATGCCATTTTTCATGTTTATCGAAATAAACAGACTTTTTAAATATCATGACCACAGATAAGTGTGCATACAAATTTTATATGAATTTACCCGCAGATATGCACTAATCTACTGCAGATATATTTTAAAAATTAGAAAATGGCTTTCAAGGACCCCTTTTAGGTATATAATGCACGCACGACCCTTTAGTTCGCTAAAGGCTGCGTATTTAAATGCTAAAACAGAGAAGCCGTACCTGGCTGAAAAGCTACACATCAATAGTACAGATAAGTCGAGCCTTCCCGATAAGCGTTCGGAGCTAATCTCTCACTGCGGACATGAAAATAAACATTGCTTGTAATGTCAAAGTACCGTACCTCCCACCATAGGCAGAAGAGGGGGAACTACTGTCTATGCTCCCTCTAACTCTGGATCCACCAACCGAATTGAAAGTACATCTAAGAATTACAATTTATTAAGAGGATAAGAAACGACGATAAGACTTGCTCATTTTTCAATGAATAGCTTAGTGACATGAAATCCCCTGTTTAATACTCATTTTTTTCCTACTTCATAATTTTCTTCATTAACTGCGATGAATTGTTTGTGATAGATGTACCTTTCAATCTAAATGATGGACATAGGGACGACGACTTTATTTGTTCAAATTTTAATACTACAGCTATACGTTGAACTGCTGCTACAGTAGCTATAAGTGGGTTGATAAGTGACATTCCAGTAGTACGCTATGCACTTTGAGCATACGCATAAACCGTGATACATGCGTACTCTAAAATAAATTTACTAATTCAGAGTGTGATATAGCCAGTATTGGCAGGCAAATGGAGAAGTGTGTTACAGATGAATCGGGCTTGAAAGAATGTGTAAACGCGGAATGTTAGGACGTAACTGACTAGATGACAATTTATCTTCATGGTCAAGGAATAAAGACATGTCAGTTTTTGCATAACATTTCTCAACGCCACTTTCTGACTACTAAACTCGAATTAACTGAACTAAAATCTAGCAAAACTTCCATTTTTTCTGTCAGGTTCCCCTGCTGGTTGCAGTAATCCCGGATATCCTGCTTATGGATACGTGTTTCCAAACAACACGGCTTTCCCCGTCGCACCAGGTTTCCAGTTAAATTTCGGCTGTTGTGACGAGTATGATCTGAAAGGTGAATCAGTCATAAACTGCACGGATAATAATTCATGGGATTCTGCAATTCCTATTTGCAATCCAAGTAAGTATATATATATATATATTCGATTAAGGAAATCAAAATCCCGTCCTTTTGTTTTTAATAGAATATACAACAAAAACCGAAAATTACTTTGTTCATACGTATCCGATCCTGTCGTTTCAACATAGACATACAAGTTTGAGTTTAAGTTTGAGTTACATTTTAAAATTTTTAACTTATCGTAAATATCTAAAATTGATCGATCTTGTGCGTGTATACACCTCTTATTGTCATTGCAGGAAAATCGTGTCTGGATATATCTGCATTTGAAAGATTTGCCGGAAACAGTGACATAATGTCTTTGAAACTTGGAAAGCCATTATGAAAAACAAGTTTCCGAGTAGCACACTAATATTTTACCAAGCAGAGGAGTAATGTCACCATAATTTTCAGTTCACAGTATCTGGTTAGTACATGTTGAACATAATTTCCCATTTTAATTCTCAATTGCACTTGTATCTTTTCAGCCTGTAAACAAGGAATAGAAGAGTCACATAATGGGTCATGTTACTTCTCCCCTACAACTGGCGCAAACAGATTTACGTTTTTCGGGGCAGTTAATTATTGCGAAGATCACGGTTATTACCTGGCCAGCATTGGTAGTGAGGGAGAACACGAGTTTTTGCAAGGGATGCTATCTAAAAGTCCTTATAAAAAACAACGTTACTGGCTCGGTGCATGGTATGATAAAACGAAGGGAGTTTGGAAGTGGTGGTCGGGGCATGCGTGGACTTACAACGGAATGTGGTCCGCTGGAAATCCATTGAACGGAGGAGTGGAAATCCATTGAACGGAGGAGTGAATCGGTGTGGTGTTTTAAACAAAGGGAAAGATTATGAAATGGTTCACGATTCTGACTGTGATTCCGTAAGGTTTTTCGTATGTGAGAGAGGTGAGTCATAACTTGGGATTTCAGTGTACGTGACTGAATAAATTTAATGAATGGAAGATGAGGTACTGAACACCGAGAACATTGCAATTTTTTCATTTCGCTTCTTAATTTGTCCGTACCCTGATAGGTTCATAGCAGTTAAAAGATGTCTACAAATGTTGATTAGACACGAAATTTATTCCGTTGCTTTTGCGATCTTCCTTGCCTAGGACAAATAGGTATAGCAGTTTCTCTTCATGGGTAGACAGGTATATTACAGTGCATTTGAAAGACAACTTAGCATTGTTCCCAGTTATTTAATTATAATCACATAGAATAATTCACTTCATTGTATTTTGTGTCATGATATATATGTATCACCCGAGATTAAGGAGGCGCAGCACCCAACACCGCATATTTTGCTCGAAAATTACTTTTTTTGGAAATATTCCTTCAATTTTAATTAATTTGCTGGCTAACCCGAGATTAAAATATTGGTTGGGTTCACCTTTGAGCTCTTAAAGCAGTCGTAAGTTGCATGATAAAGACGTGTTAGTTTATGCAAATGTATGCAAATCACCCGATTTCCTGGCTTCTCTTTTCTCCCAATTTCAAAATTTCAAAAGAATAAATGCTATATAAACATATAAATGCTATATAACAAAACAGGTCTTTTGTTTGGCCATAACGGTCTCACATTTTGAATAAGAGGCATTTTAATTTTACTAATCATGCTTTTAATTACTTTTTTGAGTTTCAGTCTTTCAACCAATACCATTTTAGAACGAGGATAGACAATTCAAAATAAAATAGTCGTTTTTTCGACATATGCTCTTCTTTCTCGTGAAATATTGCATTTCAGAATACAGTGTCAAGTTTTTGACTGCAATCAATTTTTATCATTAATACAAATATTTAGGTTTTTACCCTAAAAATACACCCTCTTCATCCTTCGAGTAGACTGTTGCTACCATACCAAACTTCAGATTCTCTGATTTCTGAAAATATAGTGTGAGGGGTTTCCTTGTCATTTTAAATAAGAAATATTGCTTTGAAATAAACTGTGTCGGGAACATGCAGGTCCACCTTAAATACATCCTTGAACGACTTCTGGAAATGGAGGGACCAAAGCTATTTCTTTACCGTTCCCTGTGACCCCCGGGGCTTCCCGCGGCCCAGCAATTCCATATTGACATCGCTTTTGGTTGAGTTTCTCCGATTGCTATGCATGCTGGCGTGTATGCATACACGTCCCCGGCTGAATTCAACATGCGAAAATTGTTAAACTAGTTATATGCTATTAAATCACATTTTTAGCGGCGCCGATGTAGCCGACTGGTCTTTTGGGTTAACTTCTCTGCTAGTTAAAAGGTACCAAAACCTGCTAGTTACACAATCATATAGAGAAATAGGGTAATCTCTATCTGAACACTTGTCTCAGGTGAAATCAATGATGATTCTCCAGTATTGTGCCTCATGGTTTACATCTCTCTGTTTAGGTGGTCCATTCAAATGCGACGATCCCGGACTACCGGAGAACGGCAAGCGAACGGAAAGCGTCATCTTCCCAGCAACAATCGGCGAGTCATTGACATACGAATGTGACGAAGATTTTGTAATGTACGGAGAACCAACTATCGTTTGTGATGCAAAGCTGAGCGATGACTGTACAACTGGGTTTACGTGGAATCATCCAGTTCCAGCCTGTGTACCTCCCAGTAAGTGTTCACCGATTGTGTTTACTTTCAGCTGTCGTGTATATGTATGAGCAGTGGAGTGCTTTCGATAGATGCTTAATGTGCCATTTTGTGTGGAACAAACAACGAAGTGCAGGGAAAAATCAGTCACTCAGATACCTTAAGATTAAACTAAAGAGAGGGTTCAGTATAGGGTAAAAGAATCGATGTCATTCTGGCATATTAAATTGATATGCAATCATCTCACCATATGGTCAATGATTGGGCAACAAAAGACTGATTGAGCAACAATTTAATCCGGTTTATTTGCCAAGATAAACTTGTCTCAAGTCATCATGATCTATCTGGAAAATATCACATTTGCACATTGCATTTTGACAATCATGGAACCACCACTTGCAGAAAATTAATTTAGGATGAAAAGTTAGAATGAGACTCGATGTTTACGAGTTGTATTTAATGTGAAATCATTCACATAACATTTAAAGATGCGAAGCCCTGCATACTTACCTCATGTAAATTTGACTCCATGGAATTATTATTTCGACACAAAAAGAACATTATCCTCGTGTAAGAGTACATGTTTATAGATACCTGACAGCGAGACTGTTGACTTGGGGAATTTTACTTTTCAAACACAATGATTGATACGTATACTTTGTTGTTCTCACAGGCTACTGCTACATACCAGATATAGCCCTGCCGCTCATGTTGTCTTACGAAGTTGCGTTTCCTGTGCAAAATGGCACCATTCTTGCCTTAGAGTGTTATCCAAGCAATTATACCATTGAAGGCGACGCGGCTGTCACATGCAGGGATGGACAATGGTTTGGCAATTCAAGTTGCATAGGTATAAATGATTTAATTAATGATAAATTGAGCAATGATTAATTGAACTATGATCCAGCACAGTTTACTTTAACATTCGATTCTGTGTCGACAAATAAGTTGGTCCAAAGCTATATTACTGTGTGCTTTACATGATGACTGATTGTAGCTCGATATCAACATATTTTATGAAAGGAAAACTGTTTCAAGAAGGAACAACGGCCATTTAAGACAGCGACCATTCGTATAGTATGTCACTTATTACGCATTAAGACATCAAGACAACACATTTAAAGGTATACAGTCACCTGTAATCTAAATATGCCCATATATGGTAAAGGGGCGTTCCTTGGTATTCAAAATGCCCATGTGAGGGCGCTGTTTTTCAAAAAGCGGCCACCCGCTTAAAATCTGTGATTGGTTAGATTTTCTCTTTCCATGGTAACTGTGGCAATTTTGGACAGGTGACAGTATACTTTAAAACAGACAGATGCGTCGTTTTTCCAACCAAGCTTTTCAATTTTTGATTTTGCCTCTAGCCATGACTGTGGAAGCAACAACTGCCGAGACATTTACTGATATTCCATGCACTTTAGGTGAGTAACTAAGCAGGAAGCGTTATTGTTTAAGTTTTACTGCTACATAACTTTTGGCACGATGTGCAAATCGGTCGTCTGAAATGTAACGGTGAAGATAAAAATAATGCCGCCTCACGTTGTGTTGAGAAAATTTTTGATTCCTCCCGAAATGACGATGCGAGGATATATACATGTATACGTAACAATTATTCAGTAAAAGTCTATTTCAATTCCACTCTCATATGCAAAATAGACTTAAATTGCGTGTTTCATCCTGGACAGTCGTACTGAATTTGTGCCGTAATTGTACATCATACAGTGCCTGTTCAGTGAGTGCAAACCGTACTTTTGCCATTCCGTAACGGAAGGCAAGTTTGAGAAGTTCCGCCATCCATTCATGTTCAGATGGCATCATTCAAAAAGCAAGACATTCATGAAGTGAAAAAAACAGTTGATATCGGTCGCATTACTCGTACAATCGTAAGATGATAGGGTAGACTTGATAAAATATGAAAATGAATAATGCATTGTGTTTGAGCAAGGGACTTAGACAGCAGATCTACATGTAACCATGGTCTCTCCTCTCTGCAGCAAACAACGTAGCCCTGAATCGACCATCGGGTCAGAGTTCTATTGCCTATGGGGGAGATCCTGAGAATGCGAATGACGAAAATGAGAGTCCCAATTATTCAGATGGCAGCTGTTCTCACACAAAAACAGAGAAAGACCCTTGGTGGCTGGTGGAACTTGATGCTGGTTATACGGTCGAGGAAATAACAATTACCAACAGAGCAGGAAAACACGGTAAATTTATTAATACCCATTGATGTATACCCATTGATAGCTACAGATTTCAAATTGATAGTTTTTCATATTTGTCATGTTGATTCTTGGTAAATGGTGAAACTTGACTGATTAATAAGCTTTAAATATGACAATTACAATATGAGAAGGGAAGCACGATAAAGAATACCTAAAGACGCCATTTGCGCATTTTATGCCGCGATTCCGAGAACAAGCTCTTTGGCTGGACAGTGGATGTGTTTAGTGAACTCTGACATGAAAAAAATATGACATCAGAGGGTGTTCTTTTCGAGTTAAACCCAATTGGATGCGTTTATCATTTGGAGACAACAATGCGTTTAACTGAGGTAGAATGCACCTCGGGGACAGATATTCGGACTCTCAAAGTTTTACAATTCGTTTCTGATATACCACTTGCGGTGGATCATTTTAAAGCTCTTGCTGTAAGGAAACTGTTCACCGGTTAGTTTTTCGAAATTTGAAAATTGTATTTTTCTCCATAGAGTTAACACAGGGATGGCGGTCATTTTGAATTTCAAATATCGATAAATCTTGGTATTTGTTTCTCTAGTGCCTAAATTTGCACGGAATTTTATTCTTGATTTTGAAAGACATGGTTGAAAGATTCCTTAAGCAAAGTTTGAGAAAAAGTCTTCACTTTAGAGTTGCATACTACCTAATCAGTGGCCGGTCATAAGACCCTGAGAGGAATGTTGGAATATACTGCAACAATATATCACAGAATATCAACTGCATTGCATGGTACAGCGTTGGCATGTCGTGTCTTACAAGACATTTATATGGTCTTTATTCAGTTTTTATCCGTTGCGCACAGTTTATGGCCCCGGGAATCAACTATGTATTCTTGCAAAGTACTTGGACTCGGGGAACTCGCTACTTATATCTGTAGCAGCCCATGAGTGAAAGTTACTCTATCACGATATATCCAAAGACAACACTCAGTAAACAATAGCCAACGCTCTTAATGATTATCATAAAAAAACCATTTACACCATAATGCTGTGAATGTGATGCATGACAGGTACGACATTCAAAAGCATACAGCAAACACAAAAGAATCGTCGCTGAATTGTCTTAAGATAATAAAAAACGATAGCACGATGAATGACGTTGTACAAAAACACGATTGGAACTAATTTTGGATAATTGGATGGTGAAGTTAGGTCGTTTTAACCTGCAAATATAAGCTCATCTGCTTTTCTTTTTACGTTACACACATATTTTTATGAGTAATTTGTAATATTACAACATTCAGCTATATGTCATTTAACGCTTTTGAGAAATTTGAAAAATATATTAATCCAATTATCCCAAATTAGTTCCGATCGCGTTCATAACAAATCGTATCTAATTTACCATTTGCAGTAATTTATCTTTTTTTCAACATTTATGACAGGCTTACTATTACACCAAAATACTAGCTCACATATATGTGTATACGATTATGTTGCTATTCAAGTAGCCCGCTTCATGAGTGCTGCTGTTTATATAACATTGATGGATTTCTCACGAAGACACCACTGTTTTATTCTTATCTAGGGAAACGTCTTCTTGGGGCTGAAGTCAGGGTCGGTTTTGAGCAGAAGCTCAGTGACCATGTATTATGTGGTACGGTGAACGACACCAGCGTAAATCCCATCAAGATAAATTGTAATTTAGATGGTAGATATGTGTCTGTACAACTGAAGGGCGAAAGCAAAATACTGACGATATGCGGCTTTCAAGTATGCGGCGAAAGTAAGTTTATGAAGTGTTAATGAGTTCACTAGTAGTTAAATAATTTCACAGATTGCCTTTCATATTGTGAGGTACTAGGATCGTTTTAGCTTGTAAAACTCTGCTTGCTTCCATTACATCAGCCTGCCGACATTTCCTGTTTGGTCATTCTTTTATGTTCCTATCCTTATGACTTATACGTGACTTCACTCATTTAAGGTGAAATGTTACGGTATATTGGATAAAAGGAAACCAGGCAAAATATGTCGATTAATAAAAAACTTGAAAAATGTTGGACTTGAAAGACTTCAACAAACACTCCGAGAGGTTTTTAAGACCATGGTTTACAGAAGAAAATGAAAATTCCGAAAGCATAATGAATTATTAAAGGGTAAGTTCACAAGGATGATTTTTACATATGTGCTAGCTTTGTGGTCACTTAGCCCGGAAAAGCTATTTTCCCCATTTATAACTCGCGCGATTTTCACAAAAAACCGATAAAAATAGTAAAGGAAGTTGCCCATGTAATTTGCATCATGGGAAAAAGTTCCAGGCTTGGAGCCTGCATCATGTGGTATGGAAGGGAACATCTTCGGACAGGTATGGCCCCGCATTTTACACTCACAGCAACACAGTAGTAAACAGCAACACAAAATTTGACAGTGTACAGTTTATTGTAAGTGATTTATCGTTTATATAAGCATACTCATTATTAACAAAAATTATGTAAATACACACAGCCTGATTTGAGCGTGGGTGAGTGGACAATGCCGTTACCATGGGAAGATGGTCCCTTCCATATCGCGTGATGCAAGCTCCAAGCCTTGAGCTTTTTTCCCATGATTCGAATTACATGGGCAACTTCCTGTAGTATTTTTATTAGTTTTTGTAAAACATCGCGTGAGTTATAAATGGCGAAAATAGCTTTTCCGGGCTAAGTGACCGCAAAGCTAGCACACATGTAAAAATCATCCTTGTGAACTTTCCCTTAATAAGAGTCACCATCATTTTCATTGCTTCTAGTTGACGTAGATCCTTGGTAGAAGTTGGGGAACGTTTACGTTCCTGCTAAACTTAAACAAAATTATTCTCATATCGTTCACGGGGAAAATTAATCTACTTTCAGGGTGCATTTCATTTTGTCAAAGTAATTGAGGATGAAGTGTAATTGTAATAAACAGTATTTTCACTCTAGTGCTGAAATATATATCTATGAAATATATTTTATGAAATTAGTAAAATTGCATTGCACATTAAACGGGATGATATAAGTGACAATTAATTTTAAATCATACATATGTCCTCATGGCCAAGTAAATATATACTCAGCTCGAGCCTGCTGTGTATGATTTTCACTCTAGATACAATTACAGCTGTAACTCACGAGAAGACTTTTGAGCGAGACACAGCTTACTGAACAAAAGCTAATCAGACAGGGACACTCGATCGTGTAATTATTGATCATACTTAGATAAGTGAATCCTTGATAAGTTCTTTTGGAGATATGGAGATGTGATAGCGAACTTTTGACGCCTGTTTCTGAAACGATGAATTACGGCATTCCTTGCTTTGACTCACAGCAGCAAGTTTGTGGCTTGGGGATTACACTAAATTTGCACTTTCTGTTAATCTTGGTAGATGTAGCGTGCTTGTTGGCTACGTTTTAGAAGCCGGACCCCGGGTATTATCACTATGCAGTGGTTCTCGTTAGCCTCATTGTAATTTTTATGTTGTGTAATTGATTTTCCGCAGGTACTTTACAGGTTTTGAAAAATAATGATTATTTGATCTGGCTTGATGTTATAATATTAATCGGAAAACTACTCATTCCAATAACAATAATATAATAATAATAATAATAATAATAATAATAATAATAAACATGATTTGCACCAAAATAAAAACCTCGTTCTTTTTCTTCCCCAGTTCTACCCACGACTCCCCCGACAACACCCGAAATGACGACGATCGAGAGGAATGACCACAGAATCCGGTAAGAATGGCTTAAATTACACCGATGAATGATATGTCTGGTACTACTATGGCCTTTCAGCATTTTGCCATTCAAGGCCTGGACACCTATATGTAAGCATGGATCTGGTCAATTACCTGAAGTCGGGCTGAAAGAGTTAAGATTGGATATATCGGACAAGAGTTAAGAAAATCTTAGATAGCATTGGAATGTAGCGTACACCTTACTGTTTGTGCTGGAGACGTATTTGATGATTCAGGCTTTCAATGGCAATATGTTTGCAGGGGTAATGCTTGATTCTTGTACGCTGAAGTACATTGTACCTTGTGCGCATAAGGCACAATAAACCAGAGGGCAAGAAAATCAGAAATAAGCAATTATAATGACCAGTGTATTAGCCTGAAACTTGAGTGACGTCTCCAAAACAAACGGGCTTTGTAAAGTGTTCAATGGAACAGCAGATATGTTCTTGAGCTCAGCAAACCCTAAGATTATTCAGATAAGTTATAAATATACTGAATGCATCGGAAAATACTTCGCATTGACAACATTAAACGCATTTCCATCAGCAGTGTAATTTTCTTTCCAAGTCGGTGATCGTAGCTAGCTGGTCGTCCCAGAATGTCGTTCATGATTTTATGATATCAAATATAAGTATCACCAATTCAAATGTTGGAATCAAAAAACAGTCCATCAGGATCTTGAAGCCGTTGATCCCTTATATTATTTTCCTATGTTAATATACTATATTATATCGCTTTTTATTGGAAAATTGTATCGTATAACGATTAAAAGGAAAACTGTCAAAAACTGTGTCCTGAATATACATTAGAACGTATAAAAACTACTCACATTGAAATTTCATCAGAAACACTAACAGTAAATACTTTATACTATACCTCAAAATAAAGATAAGCAGCTCACCTCTACAGATAAGAAATTTATCGAGAAATTCTAATTTTATTTATTTATAAAACTCAGTTTATTATCCCATTTAAACTTCAATTCCACAGATTTCTCTGCTGGATGCAGTAACCCTGGTTACCCTGTGTATGGATACGCAATTCCGAATAACACAGTTTTCCCCGTCCCACCTGGTTTTCAATTAAGTTTCGGCTGCTGTGACGAGTACGATCTGGTGGGAGAATCAGTTATAAATTGTACAGATGATTATTCGTGGGATTCTGCAATCCCTATTTGTAATCCAAGTAAGTAATAATTTTCTCTCGACAATATATATATATATATATATATATATATATATATATATATATATATATATATATATATATATATATATATATATATATATTATACATATTCAAAATTCAAAATGTTGCCACCAACAAATATTATTTATCAAATTTTAACAAAACCTAGAAACAGAATGGTACGTCCCAAAAATATAAATGAGAGTGCAGAGTTAAAAACCCTTTCACTTCTGTCTGAAGATTGCAGGACGCATGAAACTTGAGTAACATATATTATTACCTTGTACTTGAAGTAATTTGTGTTATTATTTATAACGCTCTGCTTTTCGCAAAGAGCACTGTAATTTCCCACGAGGACATCAGTATACTTCGATATATATATATATATATATATATATATATATATATATATATATATATATATATATATATACATACATACACACACACATACATACATATATATATATATATATATATATATATATATATATATATATATATATATATATATATATATATATATATATATATATATATATTGGTTGCTGGAGAATTGATTATTTTACAATTTCATTGCAATTCATGAAATTGTTATATCCATTCTCCAGCAACCCTTATATATTACTTGCTCTACTCCTGTATTGACCACTTGTACCGGACAATACATCTGTGTCTGTTGCTGTGTCTGTGTCTCTCTGTGTCTCTCTGTGTATCTGTCAGTGTGTAAGCTCAGAAGTTAACAGTAATCACGGAGAAACATCATGTTCATTTCATACTTGCCGTCGCCGGGTTTTCAGTCATTTTTGGATACTTTATTGTTTGCTTTGCAGGTTGTAAACCAGGAATAGAGTTGTCGTTTGGAGGCTCGTGTTACTTCTCCCCTGAACCTGGAAGTGGTGGAATCAGATTTACGTTTCTCGAGGCAGTTGAGTTTTGCGAAGACAGAGGCTATTATCTCGCCAGCATTGGCAGCAAGGAAGAACATGAATTTTTGCAAAAAGCACTTGCAGCCGATCCTTATGGAAGATACCGTTACTGGTTTGGTGCGGTGTACGATAAAACGGAAGGAGTGTGGAAGTGGGTGTCGGGACATCCATGGACGTACGATGGACTGTGGTACGCTAACAACCCATTCAGTGGAGGAATACATTGGTGTGGCCTTTTGAACAGAAGATATAATTATGAAATGGTTCACGATTCTGACTGCAATTATCCGAGATATCTCGTGTGTGAGAGAGGTAAGTTGTTGAATAAGTCATTGAATGTGTGCTTGTTTGGTTTCCGCTTAGTATGATGTATTTTTTATTAGATGAAAGAATGGTTTAGTATTTTTAACGATTTGCCGTTCGTTACATGTTAGTTTAGATATTAGGTAGTATCGTTTCAGCTTGGCATCCTTCAAAGATCGCTATGTTTTGAAAGTTTTGTTTTTTGTTGATTGTCACGACAATGTGTCTGTAACTTCCCTCAACGAGCAACCTGAACGGTAAAGGAGTAATCTCGTTAGATTTGTGTTACAAACCCTTGCTGATATAGCCATCTGGGTTGTCACTTCGATTCCATTTTGCTAACTGTGAATTAGTTCAGATGGATTTAATGTTGTTGCTAAACGAGTGCGCATATTATATAAAAAATCTAGACCTATAATTCTCTTGCTATTCCAAGTTTTCTTGCCTTGCATCGTGAATCTCGCTTACAGTCTATCTCAAAGTTCATATTTTCTTTTGTCTCTGCTTACATTCACTGTTCAGGTGGTCCGGTTAAATGCGATGATCCCGGACTACCAGAGAATGGTAATCGAACGAAAAGCGTCATCTTCCCAGCAACAATCGGCGAGTCATTGACATACGAATGCGACGAAGGATTTGTAATGTTTGGAGAACCAACAATCGTTTGTGAAGCGAGGCTGAGCGATGACTGTACAACTGGGTTTACTTGGAATCACCCAGTTCCTGCCTGTGTACTTCCTAGTGAGTAATCATCAATATCAGTTTCTACATCGTAGTCTTGTCAACCTGACTCATCATGGAAAGTCACAATACAGCAAAAGAGCAAGTCCGAACATGATATTGAGCCTCAAATCTCATATACTTGAATGCGATATTTGAAATGTTCGATCGTTTGAAATGTTCGAGTGATGTTGATCAAAGATAAATTAAATGTTTATTCAACTTATCTAACACAAGATTTGAGCAAACGAAAACTACTTTTAGCTTACTTAAAATCTTCGCAGCTTGTTGAAGGACGACAGAGGAAAAAGCATTATACAAGTATGGCATTATATTGGGTATTGCAGACCAGTGCTATATTATTTGCTTTCAGGTTACTGCCATAAACCAGATATAGCACTGCCACTGACGCTGGCTTACACTGTGAAGTTTCCTGTGCAGAATGGGACGATTCTAGCTTTGGAGTGCTATCCAAGTTATTACATTATGGAAGGGGATCCAGCTATTACATGTAGAGATGGAAATTGGTCAGGAAATTCGTCATGCATAGGTATTGAAGTTACTGCAATTCAAATATAATTGAATGTTTTTATTGCTTTGAAGTCATTTTTCATGTTTTATTAAATCCATCATTCAACATGCAAACGCCTATAATGTTCCTTGTTCAAGGGCACAATACCGCGTTAGAGGCTCGAACTCACCATCCTTCAACAGTCAGTCCATTACTCTGGACTAGCCGGATCTCGTACTCACCATTTTGAGACCTGCACCCTAACCACTGCCCCATGGCGCCTCCCCACTTTGTTATGTCAACGCAGCCTAAAGAGTTCACGCAATATATAACTACAGACGATGTTTAAAACGTGCGAACGCATGGTATTGAACAGGGTATGGCAATGTACACCTTTTATTGAAAAATGTGGGTAGAGTTAAGGAATTGTTCATATTCTGTCTTTTAATTTTTGCTACAGCCACGACTTTGGAACCGACGACTGCAGAGCTGGCCACTGATGTTCCGTGTACGTTGGGTAAGTACCTATGCAGAACACGCTGCTTCTTGTGTTGCTCCTGTGCTTTGTCAGTGGTTGCAGTTTACTGTACTTGCCTCGTATTACTAATCTGTGCATTACATAGATCAGTAAACGTTCTTTTATAAGGCTGGTATAGCTCTTTATGTTGAGTTGTGATCACCTGCAGCACCGTCATAGAATCTCAGAATTGATGCATTTTCTGACCCTTTCGGAAAAGTTTCGGCCAGTCTTTTCTTAAAGTTCACTGTCATAAATATAGGTCCACTTCAGAAATAATAGCAAATGAACACTGAATTCTAAGTGATTTAAGGCCATCTGCCAAACACACGCCAACATTACATGAAGGAAAGTACATAAATTGGCAGGTAAATAGTGCAAACACGTCCTCAATAATCTCAGTACTGTTCAGTAGTCTCTTTTCTTAATTTCATAGCATGGAATGTAAATGCTGCTAGACGCTGAATAATATGTGGATCAAGTGATCTCATCAGAGAGATGACTTTTCTCTCAGTCGGAGGATTAAAATAATAACGGGGAATATATTTCACCTTCAACTATCGAAAAAGTTACATAGTAAAACTCGTTTTCAACCTCGTTCCTATTGTATAACAAGCACATTCGTTCATGTACACCATTTTTTAAATTTTCTATCTGTTTCAATATGTAAATGATAAGAAAAGCATCCTAGATGAGCTAGCATAACCAAGTGTTTTTTTAATTTTCACAGTGGAATGATACTTTTCTTGTATAAGAGAACTCTTAAATTCCCGATAACATGAAAGTTTGTCATAAGAGTACATATTTCACTCTACCAGTTATTATACAAATAACTTTTAAAATTATCGACAAAAGTACTCATAAAAATGCTCTCATCAAGATTAAACAGATAAAGTAGATTTTTCACATGATGCACCCATGTGGGTTTTAAGCTTACACCAGACTTGTCAACATGATAAAGAATCTGGTAACACTTCTTTTGATAGCAATAGTTTCGCATTCTTAAAAGCCTGCACCAATATTTCACACATTTATTTAACGATATATGCAGACAAATAGGATATCTGCCACACTCACATAAAATGTTCGTGTTTTACATGAGACTCCCAAAAAATTTACATGCTAGATATTAAATTATTTCTAGGTCATCGTATTGTGCGTATTCCCATACTCCTGAGCCGCATGTAAAAATTGGTAAGACCACAGCATCAAATCAAAAATCTTGAAATGTACATCACACGAGAAAGAACCTGTCTTTTTTCTCGGTCTGTTTATACTCATAAGTACTTTTCTGGCTTGTTGTGCTAGTGTTTTCGTAGCCACAGACCAATAAAGTTTACAAGAAAACATAACATCCAGGTGCTTCTAATGGGACACAACATTGAAACTCTTTCTCCATTGCAAAACTGAAAAAAGTGTGTCTCAGATGGATTGAAATTTTCCAGGTTTTTCATGAATTCTAAAGCTACTGTCATTCAAGTTCAGTTGAGGCCAGTGATTTATTCGGATTAGGCGGCGTTTAATATTTACCACATAGCAACTATGACTTTGGAAATGGCTTGTAAAATACGTTCAAACTGCTGCTTCCTTTTACCGTAAGTATGTAAGCTAGCCAAAGTGTGCCTTTTAAAATTCTCGACAAAAGTATCATACTTACTGTCTTAGTTATTGTTAATCCATGCCAGTAGCCATTACATTGATGAACTAGGGAAAATACGTACGTTCGTTTTAAAGGCAGAGACATACGTTCGTTTAATTAGTTCGGTGGTTTCATCTTTATTATGGAATTTTAAACCATGATTTCACTTGTCCAGAGTAACTGATAACTCTGCTATAAACTCAACCACTATTGTATCCAAATCATGTTAGGAGTACGTTGTTGCCAAAATTGTTTTAAATTACATGCATTGCTGTCTAAATAGAATAGTTCTGTTGCAGGCGATGAAGCAGAGATTCCAATCTTCTTTACTTATGTTTACCAACATTCCATATTCGAAGCTCATCTTTAAATAAACGTTCAAATTATGTACGTAAATAAATAAATAAATAAATAAATAAATAAATAAATAAATAAATAAATAATAAATAAATAAATAAATAAATAAATAAATAAATAAATAAATGAAATATTATACATGCCTAGGTAGAGAATAGAATAACCGGTCCTGCCAATAACTCTCAATAGAAAGAGTACCCTTGAAGTGTACTAAACCTGTACATTATGGCCCAAATTATATATTATAGCCCAAACATTGGACTATGTGCCCGAGGGCAGGTGACCATTTGCCCGAAGTAACGACGGCGAACGGTCTCCTGCCTCAAGGGTACATAGTCCCTTGTTTGGGCTATGATGCTTTTATTACATGCCTCTTTTGCACAGTTTTCACTCAAAATATTTAGGTTTATTGGCAAATGATAATAAAATTCGTTATTTTCATCTTCGACGAAAATTCCCTAAAAATTGAACGATTTTCATTATCGAATGGCGCATTGATACATTTAAACCAATGCAAAACATGTAATTTCAACATCTTGACATCAAAAAGTTGTTCAGATGAACATAGTTCCGGTTCACTTTTAGTCAAGTGATGACTATGCGCCCCGCGACGTCGGCGAGTTACTATTATGAAGCGCGCGACGTTCGATATACGAGGCATGTAATACATTTATTTGCTCGATGCATAAAACTCATCGACTATTTAACCATTCATATGGAAAATTTAAAAAAACAATTTTGCTATCTCAATTATGACAATGACATTCGATCACCGGAAAGAACGTTTATTGTGCTTTTAACGTCAATTTGAATGACAACCTTGGCAGGATTAGTGATATCAGTCTGGGCATGGTTTGATGTCGATGTTCGAGCCATCGCTGTACGAGATTTAAGGCAGCTGTCCCTTTCTGCGCCATGAGTGTACATCGTAATTGATCGATACACTGAGCTCTATCACCTCTGAGTGTCAGTTGTCACCATATTTCGATAGGTTCAGGGTTTACATTATTGCTGTGAACAGCTTACCTGCTCATTAAATGGATGTAAGCAGTCTGGTACAATGATTTTCACTACACTGACGGCGAGAATTATGCCCGAATTATGAGCAAACGAGAGTGTAGTCATATTTTCTCGAAAGAAAGACAATTAACAGGGTTTAGCAATTATTGTGGTGATTTCTGCTTGCTTCAGATCTGTTAAGTCGTAATCACGTTTACATTAGACAGTAGACGTCAGCCCAGCCTACGCGATTGCTATTGCCGTGCCATTGAGACCATTACCAGTCGACTGTCGAGTAACTGTCGACCATCATCCCATTTTGTGTTCGGATATTTTCGTAGGTATTTCTGTTACATATTTAGTAGTAGGTTTTAATGATTTTTTTCCACGACAGCAAACAATTTGGCTTTAAATCGACCATCCGGTCAGAGTTCTATTGATTATGGAGGAGATCCCGAGAATGCCAATGACGGAGATGAGAGCACCGATTATTCCGATGGCAGCTGTTCTCACACAAAATCAGAGAAAGACCCTTGGTGGCTGGTGAAACTTGATGCTGGTTATGAAGTCCAGGAAATAACAATCACCAACCGGGCAGGGAAACACGGTAAATTAAGACCTTCATCATACTTTGATAACTGTATATTTCAAATATGTTTTGTTTCCATAATTATCCTTATTAGGTATTCAAGATAGTAAGTCTGCCAGATATTTGTTCTGTGACAGTACATTCTTCAATCTGATTACCCGCTTTTACAGTATCAAAATACGCCCTTCCATAACATGTTCTTCGCACTATGGCATTGTCATAGTGATACTAGAGAAGCAGATTGATAATATTTTAGTGACTAGCTTGTATTGCATCGCATGTAACGATGTTGTAAATGCAGTACATGACGGGTTACTAAGTAAAACCTGCTTTGCCGGAAAGTAACCTAGCAAAAGAGAGGCTCGAAAAGTATGAATTCTATTTTATTTTGGTGATTGTGTATGGTGATGCACGATACTGATGGTCAATTTTAACAGTGATGTTGTCAGATTTTCTGCA
This sequence comes from Ptychodera flava, assembly GCF_041260155.1. Taxonomy (NCBI): domain Eukaryota; kingdom Metazoa; phylum Hemichordata; class Enteropneusta; family Ptychoderidae; genus Ptychodera; species Ptychodera flava. Next base: position 20,632,278 of record NC_091945.1, on the reverse strand, counting down.
TATTGAAGACGCGAGTAAAGTAGCTTGAAAGATCTTACATCTTTTTACTTGAAAAGGTGAAAACTTTTACATTGCGTTTGTTTATTGGCTTGTATTCATATTTAGTGCTTCGCAAACACAGAGGATGCATTCAATGCAGTAAAATACAAAGCAAATATCTGATTCATTTTTTATAGTTACGAACTTTTGCACTACGTCTTTGATTACAAGATTATATAAGGAAAAGAATACCGTTGCTGTTTTAGCTGCTCAATGCAAGACTAAATACTACTAGTTTTCAATCAGGTTCGAACTCACAACATACGGCATCCAGTCATCTGGCCAGTTACCACTTGAATCATAGATCCTTTCTCGAGGGCCTATGCTTGAATAGATTTTTGGTGTTGACTTTTCCTTGATCTCATTTTCATGATGATAACGCTGATTTTAATCTAGAAAAACGCCTTGCAGTGACGAAGTCATGGTCTGCTTTCGATAGGAGATTACTGAACATAACTTGTGTAACACGATGACCGATACCAGCATAACACACGGTAGATATGTCTGCAGATTGATTTGACCGACGTATAAAAATATAAAGTTTTATCACCGCTATGAAACTGAAATTTAATTTTTAGTCACTTCTATGAGTATCCATGAAAATGCCGATGTATTGCCGGAACATTTTCTACTTACAAGACTTCTTGCTTACAAACCCGTTTCTTACACACGTGCTCGGTTGTTACTTACTTTGATGTAATTCTCTGTTTTACTCTTTTATAGCTAAGCGTCTCCTCGATGCTGAAGTCAGGGTTGGCTTTCAGGAGGAGATCACGGACCATGAATTATGTGGTATAGTCAACGACACCAGCATAAATCCCATCAAGATAACATGTAATTTAGACGGTAGATATGTCTCTGTACAATTGAAGGGAGAAAACCAAATACTGACGCTATGTGGCTTTCAAGTATGCGGCGAAAGTAAGTTCTTTTATTGATTTTTCTACGTGAAATAAGTTCATGTGTAGTGTTTTGTGTCCCAATCTACTCATCCTTCCGAAATAAAGTATTTTAGAATCATTTTACGTTGGAAACAACTGCAAGTTCATTCATTTCGTTTCCCTGTAATTTGATTCAAAAATGACCTGGCTCATTGATTTCATTGCTTATTGTTGAAACTCACTCTCTGCTAAAATTAGTCTTTAGGTATCGTTCCTGACCAAAACTAAAACACAAGCGTGGCACATCGACTTTTCATATTCATTTAACTTATTTGATAATGCTCATTTTTTAAAGATGATTAAGGAGAAAGTGCCGTTGTAATTTCCATATGTTCTGTTATAGCCCTACCAGTATAGAAAAATGAGTTTTGGTCAGACTTCCATTTTCCGTTATAACTAGCAATAAGATATCATGTTTTTATTCTGTTTTATCAAACACATTTCTTCCTCTGTTTCATTCCTTCTATTCTTCTTCATTGACAAACAAGTTCTTCCAACGACTCCCCCGACAACTGAAATGGTGACAACTGAGGAGACAACCACAGATATCGGTAAGTCTCTGACCTAAACATACTGTTTGTTTTATTACGTCCTTTAAGCATTGAATTGGGACATCGTATACGATCAGAAATGTCATGTTTGTCCCTTAGAATGATTGATTTGTCCACCCTTTTTACTGTGAACATGTTTGCTGAGCAAGTGCATGACAAAATTAAACTACTATCTAAAAGCTTACCAGGTGGAGACGCACCTTAGATACAGTTGAAATATATGTGTTGAGAGAAAGCAATTTTTAGTAAGTGCTTTATTCTTCATCTTCATCTGTCCATTGCATTTCAATTCGTCGAATAACAACTCACAGTATTATAAACATCGTAACTTTACAGGTACACATGTACAACGTCATGTGATTTGTATAAAGATCATAATCAATTGCAAAACTAAATGGAGTACTTGTGGGCAAAGTTTAGACACATTTCCCCCGGATTTGCAAAATATTTATAGCGTGCGTGACAGTGGGTCGCGCATTGCACAGTTGGAAGGCCCCATTGCCTTTCGTGTGGGAATTTTTCGTAAATTTTGACGGTTTTCTCGTGTTCGTTGATAAATACGACGGAAATAACAGACTCTTCCCTCACCATTGACGTTTGTTTATGGGCACGGGCGAGTGGAAAATCAAAATTAAAGGGCTGGCAAACCTCGACCGTTAATTTTTTACTTGCCTCTCGCCTTGGCCAATAAATAAACATTAATGGTCAGTGCATCGCCCTTTATGTCTGTAATATTTATTACCTTTCAAAAAAATCGAAGACACAAAAACGCCTTCTAATCATATTTTGTCAAAGACAGTGATCTTTACAGAGGAGATTTCTGTACTTTCTGCAGTTTAGTTGCGAAACACTAAACTGTTATTTAAGTTACATAGTGCATTCTCTGATATCTTACATTTTTAACACATTGTCGTGCTCCCTCGATAATCAGGGAAGATTCCTTTGCCTGTAAGGGCGTCTGTTGAAGATCAAATTTCAAGAATATGCAATTTTTATTGTAGAAGATGAAACCACAGAACATAGCACAACGGAAGAACCCACCACCTCTGAACAAAGCACAGATGAATCGACCACCGTGACAGAGACAACAACGGTTGTGGATGAAACCACAGAAAGCATAACAACGAAAGAACCCACCACCACAGAAGAATCCAGCACTATCGCAGATACAACAACAATTGAGGATGAAACCACAGAAAACCTCACAACGATGGAATCCACCACCGAAGAACAAAGCACAGAAGAATCCACCACCATCCAGAGACAACAACAATTGAGGATGAAACAACAGAAAGCATCACAACTGAAGAACCCACCACCGAAGATCAAACTACAGATGAATTGACCACTGTGTCAGCAACCCCAACAATACTTACAACAACAGAGGAAACAACAAGCCAACAGACAACTCTTGTTACCACCTTGCGAACTACTACACTTCAAGAAACAACCTTTGCAACATCTCACAGCTCTGAACCACCAACTACAACGGTAGAGACGCCGACTCAGCTCACTACCACAGTAGCTCCGTCACTTACTACTTTTGGAATAATTTCAACCACCAATCAACCCACAGCGGTCGTTTCCCCCACAACCAAAGGTACCCGATATTAAAGTTGTTCATTTGCCGACTTTTAAAAACAAATCAAATATAGAGCTAGGATTATTATCACGACCGTGAAATACGCAGTCTTGAGTTTGCATTATGGTGATACATGACATCGGAAACCTGCATATCTTATGGCTATCCGCGACACAAAGTCTTGTTTTAGTGGTGGTTTCCATAACATCTCATATTTAAAACTACTTAGTACCATAAAGGGAAGTACTTCGGGTCTGAAAAGACAAATTTATTTGTTTGTGTCAAAAGTGAGGCTTCAAGGTATATATTCAGCGTAACAATACTCATTACTCTGTGAATTTGTATTTGGATTTATACCACTTAAAGGGACATAAGCTGTAACCTGTAGCAAGTTTTTCAGTATTCTTCTTCTGTATATCAACTACCGTGTCTGACCCTAATCCGTTTGTCATGCTGAAATTTCGAGTATTCATTTTGTCAACACAGCTTGTATGTGTGTAGTGATCATTGTTTATTGTTTACAAATGAATTCTAGTCCGGACTTGAATACAATTTTCAACAATAACAATGGAGATTATACTCATATAGGTTGTGTTGATATGCTAAATACTTGGCATTAAATTACAGTTTAGGGATTCAATGCAGAAAGTGTAGGGAAACCACAAAACAAAAGTTCTGAAAAAATAGCCAAAAGATACAGCTTATGGAGCTTTAATATACCTCTACATGATCAAATAAGCAAAATGTTTAAAATAAAACGTTATAAGAAATGATATTTATTTTTGAAAGTATTATTTACCATGGTAATTGGACTTATAAATTCTAACAGATTCATCTCCTGGCTGTGGTAATCCTGGTTACCCCGCGTATGGGTTTATGATTCCAAACAACACGGATTTCCCAGTTCAACCTGGTTTTCAGTTAAGTTTCGGCTGTTGTGAAGAATACGATCTGGTCGGTGATGCAGTCATAAATTGCACGGATGATAATTCTTGGGATTCTGCAATTCCCGTTTGCAATCCAAGTAAGTATGAGTGCGTTTGAAAGCATAGTCTTCTATTCTGTTACTGATAGCTCATAAAATATACTGAAATCACATAATGTACGACCTTTTCGCTTCAGTATATGCATACATAGACCCTTTTTAAAAATAAGTTAATGTAATTTACATACCCACGTATAATATGTCATTTAAATGGTACAGGCAATGCTAATATTTGTTATACAAGAACATGCATCTGTCTCCTGATAGTACCTTTAAAAGATTTACCACCAAAAGAGGTTGATTTATAACCTGTTTAAATAGAAAAATAATCGCAATCATACTCAACCAGAATCCAATGATAACAGGTCAAAAGTCTTTTGTACAAGGTAAATTTTTACAAACACAGACACAAAACAGCACAGAACAGACAGCAAAGTCAAATCCGTGAAAGAAAGATATATGGACCTCTGGCAAAAAGACCAAGAAGTGATGTCAGGTGTTACGAAAATAGTAAGCGCATCCTGCCCCACATGCGGCACCCGCCATATATCAATCTGTAAATCAAATAGTTAGTGGTCACCAACTAAAGACCAATGTCACTGATGCCATCAGCGATCATTTGTCGAAGAGAGACATCTAACTTATCTGCAAGCTGGTGATACCTACCAAAGGAGCATTTATACCGACTAAATAATCTTAAACAATTCCGTACTATGCTCCTAAATTTTGTTACGGAACGACTGCATGTGATCAGCGAATATATATATATATATATATATATATATATATATATATATATATATATATATATATATATATATATATATATATATATATATATATATATCTGATATATGTATATATGTATATATTGAATATATTGAATATATTGAATATATATATATATATATATATATATGTATGTATGTATATATGTATATATATATATATATATGCAGACAAACCTACGCTGTAGAAACAAACGGTCTCAGTTGGTTTCGAAGTGTCGTAATCAAAAACACATTCTACATCGAATTTCGCCATCGCCCAGAACTAGAGTACAATGGTAATCCATATAAAGATGGTTTCAGTTGGTTTATATATATATATATATATATATATATATATATATATATATATATATATATATATATATATATATATATATATATATATATAATATATATAATAGATAGATAGATAGATAGATAGATAGATAGATAGATAGATAGATAGATAGATAGACATAACATACTTCAGGTACATCATACTTTGGTTTGTAACTTAAGTTTCTTGCAGCTAGCAATCATCGACTACTTTTACCCTCAGACAGCTTTTCCCTCAGGATGTAAGCCTTTTATATTTTTTTGGATTACGACACTTCGAAACCAACTGAGACCGTTTGTTTTACAGCGTAGGTTTGTCTGAATCAATAATGTGGAGCTTTTCTGTTTTAAAAAGATTCCGTCGCTTTCTTTTGTTAGAGTTACTTGATGCTTTCTGAATAATTGACCATGACATGTCAAGACCTGTCCACTTTCTTAAGAGACCAAATGAACGTAAACAATTCCGTACTATTCCCATAATATTTGTTACGGAACGACTGCATGTGAATGGCTAAGTGCGTATTGAAGGTGCTATTGTGACGGCGATGAAGACCTCCTCCTTATTGAACCCCGTTGATACTTTGGCCTCGTAAGCGACACCTTTGGCTCGACAGTCACCTTTCAACGGGCCAATTTCAACACCATCTATAAACGATGACATTACGTCCCCAACAATATAATGTAACAGAGAAACATAGACAGAGTGGCAACGCTTGCATGCCTTTTGTTCCATGGTCGTCGCGGTAGACTATTGGCTTTTCATATTAAAATGAGCTTCAAAGGTGTTAAACTTTTTGAAGGCTTTGTTTGTGGTTGATAATTACACGAGATTATGCCAAAAATACGACGAGATGGCATCGTATTGCCAGTCGCGTCGCAACTATAGTTACTTTATGAGCTCTCAGGCAAGAAACACTGCTTCACGCCAATCAAAACATAACAGCCAGCAGTTTCATAAACGTGTCTTTCCTTGACGCACGTAAAAGACGGTATGACTGACCGTAAACCATCGAGTAAAACCAGACGGTATCGATAAAAGACTTTCAAATTTGGTTCAAACACACTCATAATATATTCATAAAAATATGAGAGGAATTTTTAAAACGGTAAAACTCACTTTCATGAAGCTCAAAACAATCCCGTTTTCTCCAGTACGTCAATTCCGCTCAGCACCACACGACAACAACAAACACAAACTTTGCCGAACATACATGGGAAATTATGGGAAATTAACTAACAGTCTTGAGCCATGTTAGTGAATGTGTTTAGGTGTGTCTGTATATGTATCAGTATGTGCGTTTGTAAGTGTAAGCTGATAAGGTAGCAGTAATCACAGGTATACGGCAACATCATGTTCAGTTCATACGTACCGTAAATAAAGTTTTCAAGATTTCCTTTTGTCTTTCAGGGTGTAAAGAAGGAATAGAAAGGTCACATAATGGATCATGTTACTTCTCCCCCGAACCTGGAAGTGGCGGTATCAGATTTACGTTCCTCGAAGCAGTTGAGTTTTGCGAAGACAATGGCTATTATCTCGCCAGCATTGGCAGCAAGGAAGAACATGAATTTTTGCAAAGCATGCTTGCAGCCGATCCTTATGGAAGATACCGTTACTGGTTTGGTGCATGGTACGATAAACTTGAAGGAGTGTGGAAATGGTGGTCGGGACATTCGTGGACTTACAATGGAATGTGGTACGCTGACAACCCATTCAGTGGAGGAATACATTGGTGTGGCCTTTTGAACAGAAGATATAATTATGAAATGGTTCATGATTCTGATTGTAATTACCCCAGGTATCTCGTTTGTGAGAGAGGTAGGTTGCGGTTTTAATTGAGTGTGCGTCTTAACATTTGTATGCTTGATGCTTGTCATGAAAAAGCTGTTCAGTTATATCTTTCGAAGAGTGATCATGGCGGTTCATGTGCATAGCATAGCATAGCATTTATGTACGTTGATGTTTTCATCAGTAATATCATGTCGATTCGAATTCCATGGCAATTTTTCTCACCATATATTTAAATAAGATACGTTTCATTTTGTTTTCAATCAAAGTGATAGTAGTAATTTCCTGTGATTTTGATTCTTTTAGTCACATTTGAAAATCGTGCCTGCAGACAATGTCCAGGTTATACTGTCTCTCTGTTTCCGTGGATTTTGCAGGTGGTCCGGTTAAATGCGATGATCCCGGACTACCGGAGAATGGTAATCGAACGAAGAGTGTCATCTTCCCAGCCACAATCGGCGAGTCATTGACATACGAATGCGACGAAGGATTTGTAATGTTTGGAGAACCAACAATCGTTTGTGAAGCAAAACTGAGCGATGACTGTACAACTGGGTTTACTTGGAATCATCCAGTTCCTGCCTGTGTACTTCCTAGTGAGTAATAATCGATATCAGTTTTACATAATAGTCTTGTAAACCTAGTCTAAGGATGCAGCTCTACGTACAACATATAGCGGGTCCGAACATTATATTTAGCCTGAAATCCTATGTAGTTGAATGCTTCATTTTGAATATTCGAGTGATGTTGATCATAGATTAAATTAATTTAATAAATTAATTAATTGATTATTTGACTAATCAGGATTAAATCAAACGAAAACTACTTTCAGCTTAAACTCTTCGCAGTTTGAAGGTCAACAAGGTTACTAGCAACACACGAGTAAGACACTGTATTTTATGTTACCGACAAATGTAACTTATTTGCTTGCAGGTTTTTGCCCTAAACCAGACATAGCACTGCCGCTAACCCTGGCTTACACTGTTAAGTTTCCTGTGCAGAATGGGACGATTCTAGCTTTGGAGTGCTATCCCAGTTATTACATTCAGGAAGGCGATCCAGCTATTACATGTAGGGATGGAAATTGGTCCGGAAATTCGTCATGCATAGGTATTGAATGTTTTGTATTTACTGCTGTTATTATATTAAAACAGCGTAAAACGTAAACACAGTGTATCACTGCAGATGACACGTCATTTTAATTATCTATTCATGTACTATACATCAAAATACGCGCATTCCATATAGGAAAGATCGTTTGTGCCGGACAAGATCAAATGGGAAGTCACGTTTTCTGACTTCATTGTACATTTGTGAAAGCATGATATTGAAAAGGGTATGACGATAGGCACGTTTTTATTTTTAAAAATGCCGATTGAATAAAGGAAGTGTTCATTCTGTCTTTAAATTTTTGCTACAGCCACAACTTTGGAGCCGACAACTGCTGAGCTAGCTACTGATGTTCCGTGTACGTTAGGTAAGTACCTATGCGCTAGGACAAGCTGCCCCTTGAGTTGTTCCTGTGCTTTGTCGGTAGTGGTTGGAGTTTACTGTACTAGCCTCGACCAATATACCTATGCATCACGTAAATCAGTAAACGTTTTAAAGAAGGCAGGTAGCTCTTTATGTTTAGTTATGATTAACTGTACTGCCGAAATAAATCTCAGAATTGATGAGTTTTCTGACTCTCTCAGACAAGTTTTTAGGGAGCATTGTTTTCTTGCTACAGTCTTTGTTAAATCATTGTCACAAATGTTTGTCCGCGTGAGAAGTAAGAGCGAATGAAATCTTAGGCTACTGTCATGTTCAAGTACATTAGAGGCGGGTGATTTATCCTGAATAAGCAGTATTTAATATTTACCACGTAGCGACTTTGTAAAGTGCTCATAAAATAATGCAAACTGCTGCTTCCTTAGTTTGACAATCTCAAATGTCAAGCATGCCAAAACGTACCAGAAGTATCGTACCACATGTCTGTACTAGCAAAACACAACGTGCGTTTACGGACACAAGTTATTATGATTTCAAGCCAGTAGCCAGTACAGTGAGAAATAGACATACGTTTATTGTATTATTTCGGTGGTTTCAAATTTATCATGGAGTTTGAAACCATGATCTTAATGCTCAGGTGTAGACTTAACCACTAAATACTATTGTACCCATATTTATATGAGGTACTTTGTTGAGACAGAAGAGAACATGTTTGCATATGAGCGTTTTTTTGGAGACAAAAAATGTTTCGAATTACATACATTACTGTCGAAGTAAGACGGCTCTGTTAAGGCGGTGAAGCACAGATTCAAGTCGTCTTTACTGATGTTTACCAACATTGATAATGGAATCAGATCCGGAACAAATTTTACAATTTAGTACGGAAATAAATAAATAAATAAATAAATAAGTAAATAAATAATAAACAAATAAATAAAAAGTAGATATACCTTGTTACATACGAACATAGAATTAGATGACATTAATTAAGAATAGAATAAGCAGTTCTACCAAGAAATCTTATAATCAATTGAACCCTTGATGTTTACTATACCAGGACATGTATGTCTATCTACATTTGCATGGTTTCTAAAACTCATTGACGATATACGTTGAAAATGATTTCCCTTTCTAAATATATGTCCATGACATTCGATCACCGGAAAGAAAGTCGCATCAAATACAAGATCACATTTCAATTTCATGTAAAAATGCCGTTTTGAAACTCGTAGTCAAATAAGGCCAGAGATTGAGTCGTGTTAAGACGACAAAAACTTTTAACTCTATTCGGCACCTACGTTCGCGTTCGCAACCTCACGATTTACAAAGGAAGTCACAAAAATGGTTTGGACCATTGCCGGAACGTTGCTTGTGCCTGTAACATCAATGTGAATGACAACGCTGGCACAATTAGAGGAAAAGGCAGTGATCTTAGTCTGGACATTGTTCGATGATTTCGCGCCATCTCAACGAGATTGAAAGTAGCTCTCCCTATCTGCGCGATAACTGATCCATATTCTGAGCTCTGTCGCCTGTGAGTGTCAGTCGTCGCCGTATTTCGATGGGGTCTTATTCAAACAAGGCTCACATGGGGCAGGTTATCATTGCTGTGAACAGCTTACCTGCTCATTAAATAGATGTAAACTGTTTCTTACTTTAGCTCTCAGAACTCTGGCGGTAAGAATTTTGTCTGAATTATGAGCAAAAGAGAGTGTAGTCATATTTTCTCAAAAGAAATACAAATACAATCCACTAGGTTTAGCAATTATTATGACGATTTCTGCTGGTTTCAGATCTGCTCAGTCGTAACCACGTTTACACTGGGCAGTAGACGTCAGCGCCACCTGCGCGATATCTATTAACATGCCACTTCATTAACGAGACCATTACAAGGCAACTGTCGAGTAACTGTCGACCATCCAATTGTGTGTTGGGATATTTCTGTCATTTCTGTTACATATTAGTAGTACACTCTTATGATCATTTTTTTTCAACAGCAAACAATTTGGCTTTGAATCGACCATCCGGTCAGAGTTCTACTGATTATGGAGGAGATGCTGAGAATGCCAATGACAGAGATGAGAGTCCCGATTATTCCGATGGCAGCTGCTCTCACACAAAATCAGAGAAAGACCCTTGGTGGCTGGTGAAACTTGATGCTGGTTATACGGTCGAGGAAATAACAATTACCAACAGAGCAGGAAGACACGGTAAACTAAGAACTTCAGAACTATAGATTTTTAAATTTCTCTTATTTTCAATAATTTTTATGTTGGCGTATTCCCGTTAGTGTATGTAAGTCTGTCGATATTTATTTCTTGACAGTGTATTCTTCTGCTTACGGTATCACAATACATCCATTAATCACATGTCGTTTGCACTATAGGATTGCCAGAGTGATATTACAAATTAAAGCAGAATGGTAAATATTTCAGGAACTGGCTCATTTTGCATAGCATATCACGATGCTGTGCATTACGGGTTACTGAAAACGTACTTTTTCAGAAAGTAACCTAGAGTATTAAAATTACTTTATCTTGGTGATCGCACATGATGATGTTGAGCTTTTTGATTTTTATTTGGCCGGGTGTCATTTTTATGATGATACCGCTCATCGTAATTGAGCGAAAAGTCTTCTCGGTGGCAAAGTCATTGTAGGCTTTCAAGAGTAGATCACTGAACATGACGATACCAGTATAACTCCAATCAAGTTTACATGTAAAAGACGGTAGATACATATCTGCAGATTGATTAGGCACACGTGTTATCCAAAACAAACGATATGGCCTATAATCGCTGTGACACAAAAATTTGCTGTGGCTTCTATGAATATTCATGAAAAGGCAAATGTATTACCGAAAAATTTTCTGCTTACAAGGCTAATCCATTTCGTAGACTTGTGCTCAGTTGTTATTTACTTTGATTTAATTCTCTGTTTTACTCTTTTATAGCGAAGCGTCTCCTCGGTGCTGAAGTCAGGGTTGGCTTTCAGGAGGAGATCACGGACCATGAATTATGTGGCACGGTTAATGACACCAGTATAAATCCCATCAAGTTTACATGTGATTTAGACGGTAGATATGTCTCTGTACAATTGAAGGGAGAAAACCGAATACTGACGCTATGTGGCTTTCAAGTATGCGGGGAAAGTAAGTTCTTTTATCGTTTTGTCTACGTGAAATAAGTACATATGTAGTGTTTTGTGTCCCAATCTACTCATCCTCCAAACTACGTATTTTAGAATCATTATAGTTTGTAAACCACTGCTTGTTCATTCATTTGTTTTCCTTGTAATTTGAGTCAAAAGTAACCTGGCTTATTGGTGGTAGAAACGTAATTGAGCATTGCATAAAATGTGGAAAAACAAGTAGAAGTAGGATACGATTTTAGACTGATAAACGTTTTCGTTGGTTGGTGAACACGAAGGAATGTATTCGAAACCATAGAGTGAAGAGGAAAAGAGCAAATTCAGCAAAATGTGAATTAGATTGCAATAGTTTCACTGCTTATTGTTAAAACTCACCCTCTGCAATCGTTCCCGATAAAAACTAAACCACAAACGATTTACATTGATTATTGTAAAAATGGTATAAAGTTTACAATAATTTTCGTTTTGTAAAGGTAGTGGAGGAGAAAGAGCAGTGTAATTTCTGTATTTTCCAACAGTATAAATAAAGAGTTTTGATCTGACTACAAATTTCAGTCATAACTAGCAGTAAGATATGTTTTTCTTCTTTTCTCCTTGTTTTCCAAACTAGTTCTTCCAACAACTCCCCCCACGACAACTGAAATGATTACGACTGAAGAAGAAACGACATCAGAAGTCGGTAAGTTTGTAATTAACCTTTCTAGGACATCGAAGGCACAGTCTAATCATATTTTGTGAAAGAGAGTGACCTTTACAGAAAAGACTTAGGCCATCCATCTGTACTTTCTCTAGTATTAGCTATGAAACATTTAACCGTTGCCACGGTTATATGGTGCATTCCCTGACACCTTACATATTTTACGCAAAGTCGTTTTACGCCGAATACAAAAACTCCTTTGCTTTGCCTCTAAGGGCTTATGTTAAAGATGTAATTTCAAGTAAATGTATGTTTTGCAGCAGATGAAACAACAGAACACAGCACAACAGAAGAACCAACCACAGAAGAACAAAGCACAGAAGAATCCACCACCATTCAAGAGACAACTATAGATGAGGATGAAACGACAGAAAGCATCACAACGAAGGAACCCACCACAGAAGAACAAAGCACAGAGGAATCCACCACCATTCAAGAGACAACTACAGATGAGGATGAAACGACAGAAAGCATCACAACGAAGGAACCCACCACAGAAGAACAAAGCACAGAGGAATCCACTACTATCCCCGATACAACAACAATTAAAGATGAAACCACAGAAAGCATCACAACGAAAGAAATGACTTCCGCAGAGCAAACTACAGATGAATCGACCACTGTGTCAGCAACCCCAACAATTCTTTTAACAACAGCGGAAACAGCAAGCCAACAGACAACTCTTGTTACCACCTTGCAACTACAACTCTTCAAGAAACAACTTATACGACATCTCACAGCTCTGAACTACCAACTACAACAACGGAAACGTCGACTACCATAGTAGCCCCATCACTTACAACTGTCGGAATAATTTCTACCACTAATCAACCAACAGCGGTCGTTTCCTCCACAGCCAAAGGTACCCGATATTAAAGTTTTATATTTGTTATCTCTTTCAAAAGAATTAAGTATAGAGCTATGATTATTATCGCAAGTGTACAATGTTCTGTCTTGAGTTTACATCATGGAGAGAATAGAAGTGCGAAATCTGCACATCCCTTTACCTTAATGACGTTATGGCGATCTGTGAGACAGAAATCATGTCTTTAAAGTGCTTTCGATACAATCTTAAATTCAAAATTACTTCGTTTACAAAGGGGGAATTACTTCAGATCTGAAAAGTCAGACTAGTTTGTTTATGTGTTCTAAGGTTCTTTAAGGTATATACTCAGCGTCCCAGTACTCACAAGTATTTCGATTTGTATATCGATGTATATAGCCCACAAGATACCTCTACGCTACTCGGTCAGTTAAGGGAGGTGTTAAATATAAAACGTTGTTAGATATGCCAATGATTTTATAAAATGATACTTACCATGTTATTTGTACTAACGAATTCTAACAGATTCCACTGGTGGCTGCAGTAATCCTGGTTACCCCGCGTATGGGTTCGTAATTCCAAATAACACAGTTTTCCCCGTCGCACCTGGCTTTCAGTTACGTTTCGGCTGTTGTGACGAGTATGATCTGGTGGGCGAATCAGTTATAAACTGTACAGATGATTATTCATGGGATTCTGGCATTCCTATTTGCAATCCACGTAAGTATAATTTTCGATTGATACTACCCAGTCTTGAAGAATATTATATATATATATATATATATATATATATTATATATATATATATATATATATATATATATATATATATATATATATATATATATATATTATATATATATATATATATAAATTCAAGTACAACAGAATTATATCTGTTACTTGAGTTTCATGCAGCTGCCGATCTTCAAGCTACTTTTATCCTCAGGATGTAAGCTTGAGGTAGGACGTACCATTGTACTCTACTTCTAGATGGTGTTGAAATTCGATGTACAATATTTCTTATGATTTCGACACTTTTAAACCAACTCAGATTGTTTGTTTAACAGGGTAGATTTGTTGGCACTGATAATATGAAGCGGTTTTGATTAAAACGATTACACTGCTTGCTTATGTTACAGTAACTTGATGCTTTGTGAATAATTGACAATGACACGTCAAAGACCTGGTCATCTTTCTTAAGAGACAAAATAATCTTAAACAATTCGATGTATAAATTCGATGTATAATATAGGATTATTCACAAAATACGGCCCTGTATGGACGAGGGCTCAGTAAATGACGTATTCGACGTAGATTTGTTGGCATTGATAATATGGAGCTGTTTGATTAAAACGATTCCACTGCTTGCTTATGTACAGTAACTTGATGCTTTGTGAATAATTGACAATGACACGTCAAAGACCTGGTCATCTTTCTTAAGAGACAAAATAATCTTAAACAATACCGTACGGGTTATGTGTATAACCCTATTATTATACACCTCACTCCATTAATCGTCCGTATAAACTAATTCTACGTAAATTTTGAGGGATTCGGCACGCACAATATGAGTGGAACGCGCGCGATTGTTGAAATAAAATTGATACAAACCCTACGGGAGACGAGTCGCGCGTCTCCCGTATTCGGGACTCCGCGTACTATACAAAATACGGAAACTTATTGGACGGTCAAACTCCCATAGGTTACGGCAGTAGGTGTGTAATAATATTTCTTATGATTTCGACACTTTTAAACCAACTCAGATCGTTTGTTTAACAGCGTAGATTTGTTGGCATTGATAATGTGGAGCTGTTTTGATTAAAACGATTCCACTGCTTGCTTATGTTACCGTAACTTGATGCTTTGTGAATAATTGACAATGACATGTCAACGACCTGGTCATCTTTCTTAAGAGACAAAATAATCTTAAACAATACCGTAGTATGCTCCTAAATTTTGTTACGGAATAACTGCATGTGATAAGCGAATATCGAATATATATATATATATATAATATATATAT